>NC_056557.1:33872150-33895596 GCF_013358625.1 Macadamia integrifolia
GGGGGGGGTTTTGTGGGGGTGGGGGTGGGGGTGTGGGGTGTGGGGGAGCTTTAAAGAAAGCATATTTAATTGCGTACCTCGAAGCCAATTTTCTTATCTGAACTCTTTTTTTTTTTTTTTAACCACTGTTCCACCAATTGCACCACATGGGACCTATTAAAGTAATAGCTACTGTAGTCCATACGAGACATTTTTGGAATTCTTGTGGTTTTTTTTTTTTTTTGTAAAGGGTATATGAGTGATTACTCATATACTGAAAGATTTATTGTTATAGGTACTTATTGCTATCAAGTAGGGAACTGAACATACCCTAATCAATCAGCTCATCTTCTTCTTCTCTATGCAAGGACTGGTTTTTCTATTTCTGAACTTGTCACAGGACCTACACAAATATACTTGCAGGGAACTTCTTGTCTCTCCTATTTGTGTGAAAACTAATTACAGCTAAACATACGTATCCTTAAACAGCTAAACATAGACATTCTTGACTAAGGCTCTCTTTGGTATAGTTTAAATTTATATTTATCTGACAGATAAACATAAATAGAGGCGTTTGGTATGGTTTATGACCCCTATTTCTCATTAAAATAAATCAATATACCAATAAATTCATAAATAAGCAGAGATGTGTTTATGATTTATTGGGATAAAGCGATTATTATTGCTCTGCGCTAGACCATTAACGAGCCCATGTTTTAATGGCTCAAAACTAGGGTAAAAGGTCAATTGGCATATTTTTTTAAAAATCCCTTCAAATAGAGTCCAATCCTTTGGTGAAAGTGTTAAACCCATTAGGAACATCCAACGTTTTCCAAAAAAAAAAAAAAAAGTTAAAACATCCAATGATTCTGCACCTTCGTCTCTCTCTCTCTCTCTCTGATGTAGATCAAAACTTGAAGAAGAAGAGTAAAACAAGAGTCAGAAACTTAGCTCTCTCTACCAATTGGGTTGGCCTCTCTCCCTATCCCTAGAAATCCTATGGATTGACAAATCTAGATTAGCTGGAATTTGTGTTGGTTTTGGTTAATTCCAAGTTCTAACTAAATATCCTGGTCTACAACTGAGAATGAACAATGTTACATAATATATTCTACATTACGCATACTAAACCTATTCTTTATTATATAATCTATTATATCTAGTAGCAACCAAACGATTATTGTTTATAGTCCATAGTCTGTTATTATAATTGATTATAATAAATAGGTAATAAACATAAACATAAACTATGCCAAAGAGAGCCTAAGTCTGTACGTGTTGAGAATTTGGGCCAAATGTATCCATAGAATCAAAATAGGCATGTGGGGTTTTAAGAAATTTAAAGACCCAAGAAAAAGGAATTGATGTGCACTTGTTTGAAGTTTCCAAACAAAGAAACATAAAAAATACTTCGCATTGTCTATAACAGGCTGCACAGTAGTTGGTTCTCTTTAGTTGTAAACTCTGTAACCATGACAAGATTTTAAGTTTGGTGAGAAATGAAATAAGATTTTAAGAGAGATACTGAAAACAGCTTGAATGCCTAACAGGTTTGATGAGAAAAGATGGGACTGAGTCAGACAGCCTGGAGAACTGGAATCTGGAAGCATCAAACAAAACCAATAGGATGAAATGAGGAACTAGTTCATGATTGATGCCACATCCACATCAAGGCAAGCACGAAATCACTATCTGGGTTTCACCAATATGTATTAATTTAGATTTGTGCAGCACCACCTTCTCTTCTTAGTCTGACTCGGAACAAAAATAAAACAAAACTCCCTAGTTTAAGTAAACAATGCCCAAGAAAGTTTCTAGA
Organism: Macadamia integrifolia; assembly: GCF_013358625.1. Taxonomy (NCBI): domain Eukaryota; kingdom Viridiplantae; phylum Streptophyta; class Magnoliopsida; order Proteales; family Proteaceae; genus Macadamia; species Macadamia integrifolia. Next base: position 33,873,949 of record NC_056557.1, read on the forward strand.
CTAATAAAAGATCTTTACTAGGGTTGAAGGTGTCGGCTAGCTAGCCGGAAATGACTGTGGCCTGTAGTTGCCATGTCTGAGAATTGAAATTGAATCCCATCTTCAACTTGGGGTACTGGGTTGGGGGTTTAGGGACAGGAAGGGAAATTGTAAGCATTAAAAATATATATATATATATATATATCACTAGGGTCAGAGAAATAAAACTGTAACAAGACTTTTTTGAAGGCAGCTGGCCAAGAAGATGAATATGAATGCATGAACTGGGAAACGGGAAAAGACGGAAAAACAACCTCTGCAGCGAAGATGATCTGTGGTGAAGTGCAGTGAGGGTAGTGCTGTCGACACGTGGCCGACAGAACATCAACGGCTGAGAAACTTCGGTCAAATGCCTCTGAAATCTCGACCCGTTGAAGCAGGATACTCTCTCCAAGCCCACCCGAAAAGCTAGGGTTTGTTGTTTCATTCCCAAATCTCGACCTGTGTCCTCTGTTCGAAGTTACGAACGAGCACCAGCAGGGAATTTCACCGCCCTCTCTCCATCTTCTCCTCTCCTTCCTTCCTAAATCGAGAGGTAATTCCTTCTTGCTTCGTTCTCTCTCCATCTTCTTGTTCCGCGACCAACATTGTAATGGGAATGATCTCCTTGCTATGTGATTTTGTATGATTGTTATTCATCGATCAGAGGAGGTAATGATGCAAATCCATATGGGTTACTATCTCTATCTATAAAGAATGCTTTGCCGTTGAAAGACGTGGAGACTACTGTCATGGACCAAGATCCAAATGGATTAATCTTGTTGGGAGGTACTACTGCACAAGGAAAGGAAAAGGTTACTTCCGGATCAGGGCTAACAAATAAAATACAAACCAGATAAAATCGTATATCGAAACAACTTCTGGCATCACCGGAAGGATCAGAACCACATTCGTGGGCCGAAAATTTTTCTGGATAGGTAGAACTATTGGAAGCAAATGGAAAAGGAACACCGAGAGTGTGTTCTTTACTCTCAGTTTCTCTGTATAAATTGAAATATGGCATTCCTCCTCCTCCCTCTGTGGGTTTCTTTTATTTCTATGAAACTAGAAAAATTGGATACTGATTTGGGAAACAGAGGAATGGATCTCAGAAGATCGATTTTTGGGTTCACCATTTTGGTTGTCTTTGTGGTCTGCCATGTCTCTGCCAATGTGGTATTGAATGTGGTGAACAAGTTTGATAGGCAGCAGCAGGGGTCTCTGAGTGCCATGAAAGAACATGATAGTTGTCGTCACCATCGGATGCCGTATAACATTGATATCCCCTTGAGTTGAAATGGGCTTGCAGATTCTACTGGGTTAGTCTCCAATTCTCTAGTTTCGTCCTCAATTTCATTACTCTGTTGAAGATTTTTTTTTCCTTTCAATGCGTTTGATGTTTTCGAGTGGCTTTGGGAGAGTATCCGACTTCAACGGGTCGGGACTTCAGAGGCATTCGGGTGAAGTTTCTCAGCCGCTGATGGTCTGTTGGCCACGTGTCAGTAGCACAACCTGCACTTCACCGCAGGTCCTCTTCGCTGCAGAGGTTTTCCGGGAAAAGACCACATAGAGTTTAAACCTAAGGTTTGGCTTTTCAAAAGGGCATCAAGGCTTTTCGTAGTTTTTCAAGTGAACAAATGCAGACATGATTGTTAGATGCCCATGGTAACTACCTGTTAAGTTTTTATACAGTTCATGAATCCACTTCAGATTCTGATACCCCATCACCACTTCCTAAGCAGGGGCAGGGTTGAAATACTCAACATCAAAGTCCTGGGCCCAACATCACTACAGTATCTCTGTCAATCAAATGAACCTTCCAAATATTATGGACAAGATTCCAAAAGAAGTTAAATCCATGGTACCATCTCATTTTTGCAACTCCTTCCCTTCCATATCAAATATAATGGAGCAAAAGTCTATAACATAAACCAAAATCACAATTGATAGTTTAAACATTTTGACATGCAAAATGCTTACAATGGAAGGGGAAAAAATTACCTGCGCAAGGACAGTTATTATCAGAGAATCTCCAATCGAAAACCATTCATCACTTACACCAAACTGCCGATTTAGTCCAGTAACAAGAAATATCTGAGAAAGAAACATGTACTAGAATTAAACATTAAACATGATCAGTGATATATAACTCTAAAATGTAGGCAAATCTTACACACATCCCTGCACAAACCTGTGTCATCCCGAGAGCTGAACCTATAATTGTTGTCACCAGAAAAATCTTCCGCAGAGGAACATTCTTCAGAAACCCATTATACAGCCCAACACCTAACAGAGATGCAATTGAAGTAACAAGCTTGACACGACCTAAAAATTCAGGAGTGAAACCAAGTTTGTTTGTCCTGAAAGCCCAAAAGGAACCAAAACAGAATTTGAGGTTAAAAGGAAAAGATAGGGAAAATTGAAATAAGTTGAAGCATCTGTGAAGCAAATCAACCGAAAAATAAGGATAAAATGACCTTAGTTGATTGTCATGGAACATACGTAAAGAAAAACATGGCGGACTCTGAATGTGGTGTTGCTTGCCACACAAAAAGGAATAAGGTGGGCAAAAACACATTTGGCTGCCTTACAGCACCCCATAACTGAATCATATTCTGTATAGAGCTTTCAAGAAAGCTCGTGCCAACAGGAAAAAGACCATATCCTTTCACGGTACCCAATATAGGTTGTTCTTTAACAAGAACAGAAACTGCAGACGTTATCAAGGGAAGCAATGCCGTCACACCAAAAACAAACCTGCAGATTACAAACCCAACAGTAGTTATTGGCTAGGGTTCAATCAGCTCAAGCAATAAAATCTAAGCACATTGAGGAAACATGCCTCACACCATAAGCATTGACCAAGGAGCCACTAAAATAAGCACTCACAATCCCCCCAAATGCTGAAGATCCCCAACATAAAGATTGAAGAGATCCAGATGTGATTTGTGACTCACCGCGGGCCCTTTCGACAACCATGGAATCTACAACCTGCAACATAATTTGGTTTCAGAAGCAACCTTGTGAATATGAGACAATTCCAAGGATAATGTGATGACCAACTACTGAAATTCTTGTTACCACAGCCCATCTTAAATGCAAACAGTAAAAGGTTTCTAGCTTATTCAAATATGCATACTCTTAATTGTCTTGGTAAAACATCTGATGGAACTCCATCAATAGCAAACAATTAAGAGAATATTCGAGCTGAACACTTGAACAAATTGGTAATTTCTACATCTATATAACAAGAGCATAGTAATAAATCTTCGAGATACAGAGACTTGTGACAAAATCCAATGAACTTTCTCCTGTCATAGTACTACACATACTTCAAATGAGTGCTTAAAAAAAGTTGACAAGTTAATATACTTTCCACATCTAATTACATCTACTGCTTTTTACAGTTATAGAAAACAGTCTACTCAAGAAACACGTGCAGAACCATTTTGATAAAGAGGTGTGCTACAGAAGGAGCTAGATGACATAGGCTAGGAAAGGTCAACCTAGGGCAATGAGGCATGCACCGATGAGACCTTTTTGGCAAGACAGCTTCCCAGTCAAGAGTATGTCCGATATGTTTTTCCATTGTGTTGTATTTATTGTGCTATAGTTACATATAAAAATTGTGTGGTACATTATATCATTTTTTACTCTGTAATATGAAAAACCGAAAAAAAAAAAAAAGGGTTTCCTCTTTCACTACAATTTATTTTCTTTTATGTGCATATATATTGCATATATTTGTTACACCACGTCGTACACAAGACACAGCTCTACTGGTTAAGCTAAGAAAGACATTAGCCAACAAACAAACATATGACTGTTATTTATGGATGTAGTTTTTTCATATATAACATACAAATATATCAACAAGAGAGCCTGGAGCACAAGGCCACTGATTGGGCTACTAATTTAGAAAAAGTACATGGGCAATACCAGGGCTACAGGCAACCCCATCATTTAGAGTTTCCTAGGCATATAGATAGCACTGTTTGAGAAATGTGGACATTAAAAACAGTAATCAAGATCAGACAGCCAGAGTTGCACATGAGAGAGGAGTCCAGATAAAACTTGCTCAGTCTGATCATGTTCCTCTAACTTCTGCCAGAACTCACTACAGGGCCCATTTCAAATGTCCAATCAGAGAGCTTTTAATATGCTTTCCTTTACAAAAGATGACGATGAATACAGCAATGACAATGATGGCAATGAAAACGAAGGTGATAAAGATATTTTTATAACTCAACTCATTAAAGCCTTACACTAACTACTTGAAGTCAGCTACATTTATCACAGTCCACCATTTCACTCTACGACACATCTTTTGTAAACTGATGAGCATGCATGTCTTTTCTCACCACTTCAACCAAAGACACTTCAGTCTTCAGCCTTCTCATTGCTCCCAAATTATTCCGTATCACTCCCTTTTCACTGATGCATTTATTGGTTTTCAAGCACATGGCTAAACCATCTCAACAGACTCCCTCTCTGAGTGTCAACTTGGTTCTTATTTCTATGTTCCCTCAAATACATTAGGAAAAAAAAAAATTATCATCACTCAGAAAGGCTGTTTGAGGCATATGAGAATAACCAAGTCACATAGATGGAAAAGAATCTAATTGACATAACAGGTCAGGTATGCATTGAAGACGAGCTAACATGTCCAACCAGGTACATATACTACCGAAAAATGGGATGTTACTCAGAAAAAGATACAGCCAATACTTACAACATCTGAGAATACTACAGAAATATATCCAAGTAGAATACAAAATGTTCCAACCAGGTACATATACTACCGAAAAATGGAATGTTACTCAGAAAAATATAGGCCAATACTTACAACATCTGAGAATGCTACAGAAAGAGATCCAAGTAGAATACAAAATGCAGCGTCATATTTGCTGTCAACAAAGGTGGCCATCAAAGACCATGAGAGTGCCCCAAGAAGCCCCGATAAAACAAGGTAGGACCTTCTTCGGTAACCAAAAAGTGGAAAAGAGTCACTGCAATGAGAAATCACTTGTTATAAGATAACATACAAGAAGGAAATGAATTCTCCTCAATAATAAAAAATAAAAGTAAAAAATTAAAACAAGAGATCATGTGAATACAACCTGATAAACCCATAAAGAGGCTTTATGAGCCAAGGCAATGCAGAGAAACCAGATATCACTGCTGTCTAATTGAAGAGGTAAAATTTGTCAGTCCTGTGACTTTTCTCTTCAAAATACTGGCCTAACTTCAACAAAATAAACTTTATTCCTTTGCTCTAAGCTACTCAGGAGCACATTATAAACACAAAGCATAATTTTATAATTTCTAGGCAACGACAAAAGTAACTGATTAGTAATGTAAGCAACTGAATAGCCAAACCTCCAACAACACCCCCCCCCCACCAAAGCAAAGGAAAAAGAGAAACAAAAAAGGCTTGAAACACTCAATAGTAATAAAACCAAGATATGAAGATAAAGAAAATATGAGGTACAGGTAGACGGCATGGATGCTAATAGTATTTAAAAATTATCCAAAAAATATTTGAAAATTGTATTAAAGTACCTCTGCTGGATCAAGATGAAGGTCATCTTTTAAGTAAAAGTTCACTGCAAGTTTAGAAAGGCCTAAGACTCCTTGGACAAAATATACCATCGCAACTGCTATATTATCTGGGGACAGGTCCACCCCAAAGCATTTTATAGTGCTCATAAAAGATCTGTAATTTCGTGGCGCGGTCCTACTGGATGAGCATCTTTCGCCATCAATTTCAGCTGTCAATTCCCTTTTCCCGGCACCTGAGTCTGGGATAGAAATCTAAATTTAGAGAGAGAGAGAGAAAGAGAGGAAAAGAATTATGTAGACGGATCATCTGTAATTGTAAGAACTCTCAAACACACAACATGGCTCCCATTCCATCGAATTTTCCTATCTCCCCCTTCTCTTGTACCCAGTAGTGAAAATTTCCACTATCCAAAAATTTATCATGGGCAGCATGCATATGAAACAATTACTAGTTTCAAACTAGGTTTCACATCAATTAAATTTTTAAATCCCATTACTAGTTCTTCCACTAGTAAATTTTTCTAATTATTTCACAAACCATTTCTTACTGTAGAAAATCTGTAGTGCAGTTTTCATACCAAAAAATAGAAAGGAAAACCCTTGTAGCATGTTGCTTGCTCTTTGTATCATCTTTCATCGCTGTTCAAAGCTATGCCCGCAAAAATTGACTTGTTTTGTAAACATCCATTTCAACTGGACAATCAAGAACTGCTAGACTGTCTTGATTCTAATTTAACTAATCAGCAATTATATACTGAAGACTGGATAGAATTAGAGTTTAAAGCTATGCCCATAAAAATTTCTTATACAGATCTTAGCTGCATGAAGTATGAGCAATGCAACCCCAGGTCAGGAAGCTCAAGTAAGACTGTAAGAGGGAAGAATCACTAATCCTCCATAAGCTAGGCTGTGGAAGTAAACATGAAGAAACAATTTCTTAGAAGGCAAGTGGGTCTCACATCATGTCTTGGCAACTGCCTTAAGAAACACTCAAGGAAATGACCACCAATTGTAGCCTTACAGCAAAGGTAAAAGCAACAGGTTCTACACCATCAATGGAATCAGAGCCAATGATATATCAATGTTTAAAGATGTGCTCCTCTCATATTAAGTTTTGAGGATTTTTCTGTAGAAACATCAAAGAATAGGCCTCCAAGCATAGCCATAGAAGATAAAAACCCCCAAGTTCCATTTTCTCAAAATGTGAGACAAAAGTGAGACAGAAACCTCCTCACTCACATCTTGAGAGCTGAACACGATAGTAAGTGTGTTAAACTTAAACACAAATTGGGAGGATTATTCCAAAGATTAATACTGGATTTTTTTTTTTTTTTTTTTTTTTTTTTTTTTTTTTTTAATCCCTCAGTCTACAAGTTGTGATTCATTGTTTATGTTTTCTATAGAGAGAACACCTATTAATTTTCCAGTGAATTACCAACAAAAACAATTTTCTATCCAAGAAATGTAAATAAAGAATGACTGGATCTCATCAAAGAATTCTTTCCTCTACCCAACCAAGCTTCTGCAATTTCTGAACCATTTAGTTCATTAAATTTACCTTTGATACAGATTATAGACCAATCAACTACTCAATTTTTCAAATATGTTACAAGGACAACACCATCAAAATCCCACAAAAAAAATTTAAGTGTCAAACCCTCAAAGCGAAAGAAATAGATGAGGGACTCAAAAAGCATTTTATTTCTAAATATTTCAAATTTAGTCTCACACGTGGTTTAAAGTATCTCCGATACGATACGATAACCTCCGATACGTATCTTAAATTTAGCTGACCGATACGGCAACCGATATTACTACTTTAATCCTTGATCTTTAGCATATCTCCGATATGTATCTTAAATTTGGGGCGACCGATACCAATACTTTAATCCTTGGGACTCTCACATCATATAATGATATAAATAATTCTTTTAAGTGCTACAAACAGATCAAACCATTTTTATATATGTATGTGTATGACTAAATTATCGCCTTATCTTTACTTATTACATTTTTTTAGGGGTGCCCAGAAATTATTTTTATACCATGTAAGAAATAAATTTATTTATATGTACATGTAGATGTGTCTCAAGTTATTTATTCAATTACCACCTAGTGTGGTTAGCATTAACTACCTACCTAATCTAACTATATAGTTCTATATATGTATTTTTAAAGAAGGTCAAATCCAACCAGAAACTCCTCCAGGGCAAAAAATTCATATTTGTGTACAGAAATGGGTTGAGTTATATGCGCATGCTAACGTAGAAGTAGAAGTCGCAGAAAATCAGTAGCATTACTAGGCATGTTAGCATTGCTTCAAGGCCAAAATCTGTGTCCACGTGACAGGCATTCTTCATTTTTTCTCGTTCTGGTTTAAGGTAAAAGGTTACATGCACAGTCATGCATGTGCACAGCCTGCATTAAATAGAGCGAGAATGCGCATCTGAAATAAACAAAATGCCCCTGCCCCCTTATAAAATGGGGTCGATGGTAGGAATCTCCCATCCATAAATCCCTTCCCTTTCTTTTAATGAGCAAGCATTTCCTGCCTGGCCAACCGCAGGGGGGGGAGGGGGTGGATGATGATGCCACAACCAATTGTCAAAGCTGTCTTGAGGAAAACTTCATTTTAGGGGGAGATTTCTCAATCTGTTAATCACCAGTTTAGGTGTCACAGAGTCACGCACCAATACAGTTCTTCAATTATTAGATCAAACTGATCCTCAGGTAGTTTAATTTCTTCCAATAATCGCAATTTCTATTTTTCTGACACAAAAACAGATTGTAAGCTTTCCAACTCTCCAGTACTCCCAGGACTTCTGCATGCTCCATTATTTATTTCGGATTGAAGGCATAAGCATTGCCATTTGACATTTTCAACAAATGTTGGAGTTTCTAAAATTCAATTCCATTAAAAAAAAAAAAAATGCAACATTATCTGTCTTCAAGGGAACCCCCTCAAGTGCATCAGATTAAAAAATTTAAACGTGTCAGTCTTATCTCTCCTCCATTATTTTGGGTAAATTATCCCTCCAATCTGGATTTTCTTTCCGGGTTCTCAAGCAAAGAATAACCCATGCCCGATATTTCAAAACCCAGACAAACAATAGGATCGGTCCAGGAGCCCAGACTTCAGATTGCACATAATTATACTACCTCTGCTATAAAACTCACACCTTCCGCGGTATGTATTCAGTTCAGTCAACTTTATCGAATTGGCATTTAGGTGACTATCAAGCACGGCCATGGTTCCTTTTTAATAAATTTTTTGATACCAAAATGGAAAGCAAATCAATCACGTATATACAGTAGATATACAAGCTAAATTCAGTGAATATACCAAAATTCAAGATATTCATTAGACGAAACGAGAACCGTACAAAATATTTGCTGTGTAGGAAATTGGAATCCCCGATAATCAATCAGCCAAAGCTAAAATGGAAAGCAAAACTCACAAGCTCTGGGATTCGAATAAGTTTCCTCTTCTCTATCTCGTCGGAGGGATGCCGACGGTATCGAAACGCTGACAGACATGTCTTATCGATCGATTGGAGGTCGAATTTTCCGGCGATTTTTTTCTTGAGAATCCAGCGACACGAATGTGTTCGTCCGGTGTGCCCTTGAGATCCAAGACTGGTCGAGGGTGCGAGAGAATAAAAAAGATTAGTAGGGGTTTGGGGAAGCTGTAAAAGCCATGTGCACTTGACAGTTGACGGGTAAGCGAGCCGTACAGTTTTCATTTCTAGGGCACCGGTGACCAGACACAGCTTTCGTGGACGGTCCAGCCCAAAACCAGGCCCAATAAGTTTTGATTTTGGGTTGTCCCTTCCCAATTTTGATCCAACAACGTTTTGTTTCTGCGTTTTCTTGTTCCCAAAAACAGAGAAACAGCGTTTGATTAAGCCCGTTTGATAACGTTTCAAGAAACGCGTTTCCAGAAATGACAGAAATGGAACAAAAAATGTTTGATAAAACTGTTTCGTTTCACTTGTTTTCAGAAATAAAAATTGAAATTTCTACCTATTTATGGTTCAAGAAATGACCCAGGCGAAACAAGTTCTAAAAATAGAACTTGTTTCTCCATTTCTGGAAATGACTCATGACCATTCTTTCACTGATTACTATTGACTTCCAGAAACATGACTTATCATACACCTTCAATTCCATTTCTGTTTCTAGAAATAAAAATTTATGTTTCTGCCGTTTCTTTAAACAGAAAAGGCAGAAACGTTATCAAACGGGTCCAAAGTTGTTCTGTTTCACCCGTTTCTAGAAACATAAATCAAAATTTATGCCTATTTACAATTCTAGAAACGACTTTGACGAAACAATTCATACTTGTTTTGTCGTTTATAGAAACGAATTTGAGAGAAAAAAAAAATTGTTGTGCCCGATAAATCTCTCAACTATTTAAACCTAAAGAGGCAACCGAACCCTCTTTCCCTTTTGGGCATCTGATGATACTATTGTGCTTTTTCAGTGGCATTATGTCTGCAAAGAACGTTTTGAGAAACAAGTTTATCAAACACCAAAAAATCCATTTTTGTTTCAAAAAATGTGAAAATTCATTTCTGCTACTTCTAGACACAAAAACATTATCAAACGGTGCCTAGGTGTATCGTAAGCCCATGCCCAATAGATTTATATTGGTTAAAATTACGTGATTAATCACTTTTAAGTTTCCCTTTACCAAATTACCCACCCTATGTTTATGTTAACAAAACTACTCAAATTAAGTTTGAGTCTTACATAAATACCCAAAACAATGCCACACCTTCACCCACACTTCCTTTTTTTCATTTTTGCCCTTCTTTCTTTCTTTCTTTCTTTCTTTTTTTTTTTTTCTTTTTTTTTTTTTTTTTTTTGCCCCTCCTTCACTACATCCATCTTAGCGTCTTCCTCTTCATGAAGAAATAAGGAAAACCACCATGGCCAGCAACGTCGCACCACTTCAATGGTGGCTCTCCCACTTCTCTTCTTCCTCCTCTCCACTTCTCTGTTGCTTAACATCAACTTTTTCCTTGGTCTTCTTGTCGAAAACAATGGTGGCTTTGAAACAATCATGAACAAAGCTATCGGAGAACTCCTATATGCTGCAATTGCATCAACAATTGTTGAGTAAAACGCCATTTTCGTCCCTTGCAGAGAAAAGGGTCACAATAGATGGAGGAGAATCCTCTAATTCTATTTGCATCTACTGCTCTTCTCTCTCAAGCAATCTTATCTTTCAATTCAGAAGAAAAAAAAAAAAAAAAAAGGAAAATAAAATCCCCTAAAGAAGAAAAATTACAAAGACCCAAAAGGGGAGAAAAGAATTGAAGATGTGTTCTTTGGAGGATAAGCTCTTTCCATCGACTCCTGGTAAGTCTTGGTATGGTGAAGAATGAGAGAACCCAATCAATCGCCAGTTCCAACGATGTTTCGCTTCAATAAGTGTTATGTTTCTCTTGGCTCTCTTCTTAATCTCTCTTAATGCTTCTTATCTCAGTTTCCAAAGCTTCGTCGAGTCAGGTAGTCGTTATTTTGCTGCTTCTTGGGGTGGGATCTAATGGAAAAAACAGGTGAGATGATACGTGCCCCTACTTCCCTATCTTGGAAGAGTGATTTTTTTATTGAAAATATGTGTAGTTTTTAGGGTTAGGCTTGATTAGGAGGTAGCCAGGTCCTCAGTCTCCGAAGAGAATAATTTAGGCTTAAAGATACTCCCTTACTTTCATTCTCCTGTTAAATAAGTACATAAGGAATTGGTTATAGTAACCCACATTCCCATGCCTTTACAACTGTATCCCACATAAAATAATAACCACCCTAACTCCTTACATAAAATAACCACTATTCACACATGTGATCATAACCGATCCTACATATGATAATAACATCCCTTATAACTACTTCCCATATGTGATAATAATTAACTCACAGTAACTCTACCCCATATTAACTCTCACATGCGATCATAACTAATTCCCTACTAATTACATGCAATGACCACCCCACTTACATATTGTAACCACCCAAATATGGCACGTAACAAATCCTTCCCTCTTGTATCTGGCTTGTCCTCAAGCCTAAAAAGAAGGAAATTGTTGACAAAGCTCCTTGTGATCCTCTCATGTGGCATCTGCTAGGGAGAGTCCTTACCAATGCACTAACACTTGTTCCACTCCCTTTGGAACTCTTGTGTCTAAACTGGCCTGTGGATGAACACGCATTTCATCAGCTTCTCCTACAATATTGGGAAGTTTCCCTTAAACTGGAATTCGTTGCCCAATAGTTTTCTTCAATAGGGAAACGTGAAAAACTGGATGTATACGTGTGTCACTTGGTAGTTGCAGCTTGTAAGCAACCTTCCCAATTCGATGACTGATTTGGAATGGACCATAATACCTTGGTGCCAACTTTTGATTCTTCCTCAACTGCATTGAATGTTGCCTGTAGGGTTGTAATTTGAGATAGACCCAATCACCTACTAGGAATTCCCGCTCCTTATGCTTTCGATTATAGACCTGCTTTATGCGATTCTGGGTCTCAAAAAGTACAGCCCTCAATTCTTTGAGCTTTTGATCCCTTGCTTGTAACTGAATGCCAACGGTCTCCACCTTGGCAGTTCCTGGAACATAGGTGAGTAAGGTAGGTGGTGGCCACCCATACACAACCTCAAACGGGGTTGTCTTAATGGAAGAATGCCAACTTGTGTTTTAATAGTATTTTGCCTAGGGTATCCAATTACTCCATTCCTTAGGGTTGTCACTCGAGAAGCAGCGTAGATACATCTCCAAGGTTCAATTCACCACTTCAGTCTGCCCATTTGTTTGCGGATGATAGGCTGAACTCATGTTAAATCTGGTTCCGTTAAGATGGAATAACTCCTCCCTAAATTTACTTGTGAACGTAGGATCACGATCACAGACTATGGTGCGTGGCATCCCATAGAGTTTAAAAACTTGTTCAAAAAATAATTTGGCAATTCCCACAGTTGTGAACGGATGAGATAAAGGGAAAAAGCGAGCGTACTTAGGCAAGCGATCGCCCCTTAGAGTTAGGTAGCCCTTTGATGAAATCCATTGAGATATCTTCCCAAATTTGTTTAGGAACGGGAAGTGGTTAAAGTAACCCTACAGGAGCGGTATGTTCATACTTATGCCTCTAACTATCACAATTGGAGATAAACTCCAAGATTGTTTCCCTCATATTCGGCCAATAGAAAGTGGTCTTGAGACGTTGAAACGTTTTGTGGAATCCTTCGTGCAAACTCTTATGGAATTGGCCGAGAATATCAGAGATAAGGGGGGAATCTTTAGTGAGAAAAATTTGAGATTTATAAAAGATTTTCCCTTCTTTTTCTCCCCAAGGTCCAATGGCCTCCACCTCTTGAATTCATTTCAAGAGTTCCTTGCAAGTAGGATTCTCCACGTTTTCCTCCTTAACTGTTGCCACCCAATTGGAAAGTGGGTGAGAGAGTGCGGCTAGATGAGGTGGCGAATCTCCTTCTTCTGCTCTTATTGTCTCTCTCCGAGATAATGCATCTACAATAATATTTTTTCCCTTCTTGTACTCAATAAGGAAATCATAACTCATCAATTTATATAGCCAACGTTGTTGGGAGGGAGTGGTTATTTTTTTATTCCACAAGTATTTTAAACTTTTTTTATCCGTGTGAACCACAAATTGCCATCCTATTAAATAGGAATGCCACTTTTGAACAACCATAACAATGGCTAGAATCTCTTTCTCATATGTGGACAGTAACAAGTTGTTACCTTGCAAAGCTCTACTGAAGTATGCGATTGGCCAATCCTGTAACAATACTGCACCAACTCCCATACCACTTGCATCACATTTCACAATAAACGCATTATTGAAATTAGGTAGAGCAAGAATAGGAGCTTGAGTCATAGTTGTCTTCAGTTTCTCAAATGTCACATTAGCATCTACGTTCCAATTAAATTGGTTCTTTTTCAGCATTTCTGTGAGCGGGTAGGCTATTTCACCATAATTTTGAATGAATTTACGGTAATACCTCATTAAACCCAAGCCCTCTCATTGCCCTCACAATTTTGGGTTTTGGCCACGTCAGCATTGCAGTTATTTTATCTGGATCAACTGCTACTCCTTCTCCTGAGATGATGTGCCTCAAATAGTGGACCTTCCTTTGGCCGAACTCACACTTTCCTTTCTTAACAAATAATTGGTTAGAGTGTAATATCTTCAAGGTGAGCTCTATGTGCAATAGATGGTCTTCCCAATTCCTACTGTAAATAAGAATATCATAAAAAAAGACCAGTATGAACTTACGGAGATGCTCGTGAAACACCTGATTCATCAAGGACTTGAATGTTGATGGAGCATTGGTATTCGGCCTTACCAAAAACTCATAATGTCCATGGTGAGTACAAAAAGTTGTCTTCTCTATATCATCCTTCACTACTCGAACTTGATGATAACCCGATCGTAGATCCAATTTGGTGAAGAACTGGGACCAATGAAGCTCATCAAGTAATTCATCAATTAATGGTATAGGAAACTTGTGTGATGAGCACAATAATGTATGAAATCTTAGGGATATAAGTGTACATTTTGCCTCACTTTGGATAGTACTACTTTTATTTTTCTTGTTTTTTTTAGTTTCCAAGTCTACAAGAGAAAGTGTTTAAAGTGAATCAAGAACCAGTCCAAAGGTGTGACCCACTCATTGGTACCACATCCTCTCTCCTACAAAATCCTGAAGATTATTTTCTCTCCTTGCCACCTCACAAGATTTTGAAGATGTTATGCAGAGATTCCTTTCTGATTTAATCAAGATTACAAGATATTGGTGAATATTGTAAGAAAAGAATAGAATTTGTTAATTATGGAAATAGATTCTCTCTTTCCTCACACAATATCTCAGAAAATGAGGATTTTTACTAAGATTTAATTTAATTTAATTTTCTTTCTTTTCTTAAAGAAGACTTGTAGAAGGAAGGAGGCAAGAAAAAAACCCTATAAAAGCCCCTTCCTCCCCCCTCCTAGTTTATTTTATTCCCCTTAGTTTATTTTCTAGTTTATGCTTAGTTTTCTTCTCTCTCTCCCTCTCTCACTCTTTAGTTTTAGTTCTTCTCTATTTTTGCTTTAATCACTTTTGTAATAATTTTTTATGTCAATTAATACAAACACTCTTTTATTCTTATTCAGTCTTTTATGTTTGTGATTTATGCAATTGATTTTTAAAGTTATAGTTCTAGGCTTAGATCTAGGTGACAAGGTCACGAGCCGTAGAGCATCTTTTTTTTTTCAAGTTCAGTTTTTTTTTTCAAGATTTGTTTTCTCTAGTACTAGAAATTTCAAATTTGGTTTATTCCAAATCTGGTTTTTAGTACTGGTAGTATCTCAAATCACTCAAGATTTCAAGTTTAAGCATGGATTCAAGTAAGTAGGCTCCTTCAGTAGTCTTCTCTCCCCCCTCTCATTCCCTCTTCTGACTACCCTTTCTTTCTTAATTTAGAATTTTAATTTTAGTCGTTACATTATTGCTATCCCTTTCCCCCAAGGTTCATGGCTAGTGTATGTGTTGGCTTTGCCCCTCTTAGCCATAGAACCATCAATTTATTGCTTTTGTTTTAATTGTCTCCCTTTCCCTAAAGCCAAGTAAAGTAACCCTTGTAAGAGTGACTCTCTGGTCAAGTAGGGAAGCTCATATTATGATGCATCCCTCGGGCTAAGTAGAGAAACCTACTTGTGAGTCTCTCTCTAGCTTTCTCCCTTCTTTTACTTTATTTTTATTTTAGCATTTTTTCCCTTTATTATTTTTTTTTAAAATTGCGTGGGTTGTTTATTTTCAGTTATTTATTTATTTAATTTTAATTGTGTGGCTTGCGTCTTTAAATTCATAGATGAATGGTTAGGACATTATTTTAGATACATATAATTATGACGATAATTAGAATTAGATCACAACCATTAATTGGTTCACTTTCGTATTATTAAAATAAGTAAAAAAATAAAGTGGCTGCTCTCTTTGTGTTCGACCCATAGCTACACTGATCCGTACGCTTGCGGTTACATTCTAAATCCCAATAAGTTTTTGGCGCCATTGCTGGCGAGATAGTTCCATGTTAATTTTCGCTTTCTTTTGGTAAATCGGAGTGCTTTGTTTGCTTTGTTTTGTTTTTTCTTTTCTTTTATTGAATTCCTGAGAAGAACAACTTGCAATAATAGTTGTATCGGTAGAGGTCGTCATGCCTCACAGTATGATAAAGATAGGTTTTGCCATGTAGTAGTACCTTAAGAATTGACTTAAGCAACCCCGGATCCTTGCCGGTAAGCTCCCAAAAAGCTAAAAAAAAGATTTAAAAAATAAAAAAATCCTAAAAAAAAAGTTTTGCTATCTATTCTTTTGTGCTTATTTTACTCTAGTTGTGGGTAGTTTTCTATTACATGAGTGTTAGGTGGATACGTAATACTAAGAATCGGTTAGAAAGAATAGATTCAACAAGTAGTAATCCTATATATTTACTCTCTTTAAAACCTTTCAATATGGGAGACCAACATCAAAACCCTTCACCTAAATCTCTAAAAGATAGGTTTTACCCTACTAGAACAGCCCAACCTTCCTGCATAGTTCTACCACAAGCCCAGGGTAATAATTTTGAACTCAAATCTCAATACATCACTATGTTGCCCCACTTTCATGGGTTGACCTCTAAGGATGCATACCTATTTCTAAGGGAATTTGAAGAGGTATGTGTTCTAATTAAGATCCAACAGCTTTCTGATGATGTTGTTAAGCTTAGGTTTATTACTTTTGTATTGAAAGACCAAGCTAAGAAGTGGTTGTATGGGTTACCCACAAATTCCATAACCTCATGGGAACAGTTCACAGTTGTCTTCCTTAAGAAGTTTTTCCCAACTCACAAGACCAATAAGCTTAGAAGTGATATCCTTCAGTTTAGGCAAAAGCCTAATGAGTCATTTTCCAAACTTATGGAGAGATTCAAGGATCTACTCCAAGAATGCCCTCACCATGGCCTAGACCTATGACATTTATGTCAAATAATTTATGAGGGTATTGATTACCCAACTAAACAAATAATAGAGTTTATGTGCCCTGAGGGAGTTACATCCTTTACAGATGAAGGAAAGGCATGGGAATTCTTACTTGACTTAGCTGACAAAACCTGTGAGTGGGAATCAACCCAAGAGAATGAAAGAACCATAGGAGGAAAATGATATTTTGTGGATGAAATAGTAGCCAAGGAAGCCCATTTGGATAGCCTAATGAAGAGAATTGAGGCTATTGTTCCTAGAGAGCCATCATCAGTCAATTTGGTTAAAATTTGTGCTTGGTGCCAATCCCTTAGACATCTCCTAGAAGAATGCCCTAACACCTCTGGGGGCACTTCTAATGATAGTGTTAATGCATTATACCAGAATAATCCATATAGTAATACCTACAATCCAGGATGGAGAAATCACCCAAATTTCTCTTGGAATCAAGGCAACCAAGCAGGGCCTTCTAATTTCCATAATCAAGGTCCACCTGGACTCCAAAGGCCTCCCTTTGCACAACAATCTTTTTCCTAAAATACTTTTCCTAGGTCAAATGTAGGACCTTAGGCCAGTTTTCCTATAGCCCCTCTCCTATCATCTTATCAGCAACCCCTGGGTTTACCAACACTAGAGAGGCAAGTAGAATAAGTGACTTGAAAAAAAATATGACCCTCCTCAGGACAAGCCATCAAAATCTTACCAAAGAACTTACTCAAGTTGTCTCAATTATGCGTGAGAGGGAGAAAGGAACTTTACCCAGTCAACCAGAGCCTAACCCTTAGCATCATCAGCTTGTTAGTTCACAAACATCAGCTAATGCACTACTAAATATAGTACAAGGTCAGACCCAACAAGGGCCCTCTAACCAATGTAATGTTGTTTATGCCCTTAGGAGTGGTAGAGAGTACCAATAGAGCATTCCTAAATCTTCCTCATCTATTACTTATGTTAACTCTCCTTCAGTTGAGGACACAAGTGTGCCTCTTGTTTCAGGTTCGTCTGATGAACCTAAAGATTTTTCTGAAACTAAAGATGATTTGGTTGAGAAAACCAAAAATGATTCTTTTGAACAAGGGCGAATCCCTAGCAGTCCTTATGTTCATCCTGTCTCATTTCCTAATCGCTTGGTAAACAAAAGGAATACTGCTTCCATGGACAAAATTTTAGAAGTCTTCAAAAAGGTAGAAGTGAGCATCCCCCTTTTGGATGTCATATCCCAGATCTCTGCCTATGCAGAGGTACTGAAAGATTTGTGTACTCACAAATGTATCACTAGTGTGCCCAAAAAGGCGTTCTTGGCAAGTAACATTAGTTCCATAATTACTCAGTCTATAGCAGCCAAGTATAAGGATCCAGGGAGCCCTACCATATCTTGTGTCATAGGCAACACCTACATTGAGCATGCCTTACTTGACCTTGGCGCAAGTGTGAATCTTTTACCTTACCATGTGTACAAGCAACTTAGATTGGGAGAATTGAAAGTCACTAGAACTACTCTTCAATTGGCAGATAGGTCTGTTAAAATTTTCTAAAGGGATGGTTGAGGATGTCTTACTAAAAGTGGAGGAATTTGTTTTCCTTGTTGATTTCATTGTGTTAGATACCAAGCCCTTCTCAACCAATGATGAAATCCCAATAATTCTAGGAAGACCATTCTTGGCTACCAGTAATGCATTAATCAATTGTCGTAATGGTTTCCTAAGGTTATCTTTTGGTAACCAAACTGTTGAGTTTAACATGTTTAGGATAGGCAAGCAACCACATATGGAAGAAGAGATCAACATACTTGAGGATTTTCTGGATTTTTCTGATGATTTAGTTATCATCTTTGATATTGATTTTGATTCAGAATTCTAAGAGTGTATAGATGAGTTGGATGATGATAGTGAAAAATTCTTTTTTAAAGTCTTAAGTCTTCACACACCTGTGGAGCCCTTAGGACTCTTTTTCCAATTTCATTCCCAAACCTTTCATAGTTGAGCCCCCTAAGCTAGATCTTAAGGAGTTGCCATCTAATTTGAGGTATGCTTTCCTAGGGCCTGACCAGACTCTTCCTATAATAATTTCTTCAAATTTGACTTCTAACTAGGAAGAGGAGTTACTTAAAGTGTTAAAAGATAATAAGGAAGCCCTAGGTTGGACCATGACTGATATCAAGGGTATAAGCCCTTCTATTGTGCAACATCATATACATCTTATGGATGATTCCAAACCATCCACGGAACCCTAAAGAAGAGCTAACACAGTGATGATGGAAGCTATTAAGAAAGAGATCCTAAAGTACTTGGATCATGGAATAATTTATCCTATTTCTGGCAACCAATGGGTAAGCCCAGTTCACGTAATGCCTAAGAAGTTTGGTGTGACTGTAGTTCCCAATGCCAATAATGAACTAATTCCAACATGTGTCCAATCTGAGTGGAGAGTGTGCATAGACTACAGGAAACTTAATGTGGCAACCTGGAAGGACCACTTCCTATTGCCATTCATTGACCAGATGTTAGAGAGGTTAGCTGGACATGAATACTATTGTTTTCTTAATGGATATTTCAGCTATAACCAGATCCCAATTGCTTTAGAGGACCAACATAAGACCACTTTTACATGCCCATATAGAACATTTGCTTACAGGCGTATGCCCTTTGGGCTTTGCAATGCCCATACTACGTTCCAACGATGCATGATGAGCATATTTTCTGATATGGTCGAAAAATTCTTTGAAGTATTTATGGATGACTTTTCAATTCATGGGAATTCCTATTCTGAATTTCTTTATCATCTTTCTCTAGTTTTGAAAAGGTGCATATCTAAGAATTTGATTTTGAATTGGGAGAAATGTCATTTCATGGTTAAATCTGGTATTGTTTTAGGCCATGTAATATCCAAGGAGGGAATTAAGGTAGATAGAGCCAAAGTGGATTTAATTGATAATTTACCACCTCCTCAATTTGTTAAGGACGTCCGATCTTTTCTAGGGCACGCGAGCTTCTACAGAAGGTTTGTTAAGAACTTTAGTCAGTTGGCCCAACCTCTCATTTCATTATTTGCCAAATATCAAACTTTTGAATTTTTTAAAGAGTGCCTAGAATCCTTCAAACAACTTAAGAAGGAGTTGACCAATGCACCTATTGTTCAACTACATGTTTGAACTGAACCTTTTGAACTGATGTGTGATGCTTTAAATTTTTTCATAAGAGCGATTTTGAGTCAAATGATTAATAAGTTACCCACTGTCATTTATTATGCTAGTAGGACCTTAAATGATGCACAACTCAATTATACAACCACTGAAAAAGAATTTTTAGCAGTTGTGTTTGCATTAGAAAAGTTTCGATCTTACTTAGTTGGTTCATATGTGGTGGTGTATACTGATCATTCTGCTCTCAGATACTTAGTTCAGAAGAAGGATGCCAAAGCCCGTCTCATTAGGTGGGTTTTACTTTTGCAAGAGTTTGAATTAGAAATTAGGGATAAAAAATGAGTTGAAAACCTAGTTGCAGACTATTTATCCTGGCTTCCCAATTCCTTGAATATCAATTCTCCAGTCAACGAGAACTTTTCAGATGAACAGTTATTTGTAGTGTCCAGTGAACCATGGTTTGCTGACATTGTCAACTTCTTAGTTTCAAGTGTGACTCCGGATCACTGGTCCACCCAAGATAAGTATAGGTTTCATTCTCAAATTAAGCATTTTTTCTGTGATGATCCTTATTTGTTTAAGATATGTCCGGATCAGATTATCCGACGATGTGTTCTTGATCATGAGCAGCATTCTATTCTCTCTTTTTGTCATGATCATGCATGTGGTGGACACTTTGGACCTAAGAAGACTGTCACAGAGGTTATTCAATCTGATTTTATTGGCCCACTCTTTTTAGAGATGCTTTTGATTTTTACAAGGCTTGTCCTACCTGCCAGTCTTTTGGCCGTATCAATAAGAGGAACATGATGCCCCTCAACCCTATTTTGGTAGTTGAGATGTTTGATGTATGAGGCATCGATTTTATGGGACCATTCCCTATTCCTTTGGGAATTTGTACATACTTTTGATCATTGATTATGTTTCTAAATGGATAGAGGCCATTCCTTGTAAAATTAATGACCACAAAGTAGTGGTCCAATTTCTAAAAGAGAACATTTTTTTTTCGCTTTAATGCACTACGTGCAATAATTAGTGATAAGGGTACTCATTTTTGTAATCGGCCTTTTGAGGCCCTAATGAAAAAGTATAGGATCACCTATAAGTTTTCTACCCCTTATCACCCCCAAACTAGTGGCCAAGTAGAGGTGTCTAATAGGTAGATCAAACAAATCTTGGAGAAAATTGTTAATCCCAATCGTAAGGATTGGTCCATTAGGCTCATTGATGCTTTGTGGGCCCATTGGACTGCATTCAAGATCGATCTTAGTTAGTCTCCCTACCGTTTGGTGTATGGGAAAGCTTGTCACTTACCAGTTGAGTTGGAGCATAAGGCCTTTTGGGTCATCAAGAAGCTCAACTTTGATTTGTCTGATGCGAGAATTCATCGTAGGCTCCAACTATCTGAGTTGGAGGAACTTAGGAATGAAGACTATGAAAGTTCTAGGATTTACAAGGAAAAGACTAAAGCTTTCCATGATAAGTACATTATGTGTAAATCTTTTACAATTGGTGATAAGGTCTTATTGTACAACTCTCGATTGTATCTTTTTCTTGGTAAGTTTAGATCCCGATGAGATGACCCATTTATTGTCCATAATGTATATCTCCATGGGGCTGTGGAGATTTTGAATCCAGGAACAGGGGTAACTTCTAAGGTTAATGGCCAGTGTTTGAAACCATTCCTCGAGTTTCCTAATACTGGTAGTGAAGAGGTCATGGATCTCCATGAACTTCTTTACATTGATAATTAACTTTTAATCAGGTATGACCCCCTTGCATTGCATCTTCGTTTTTAATTCTTTCCATGCATTAAGGACATTGCATGACTTAAGTGTAGGGGAGGGAAACCAGTTTCTGCTTTTTTCACTTTGTTTTATTTGTTTTTTTTTTTTTTT
>NC_056557.1:33896552-33921277 GCF_013358625.1 Macadamia integrifolia
TCTCTCTCCCTCTCTCACTCTTTAGTTTTAGTTCTTCTCTATTTTTGGTTTAATCACTTTTGTAATAATTTTTTATGTCAATTAATGCAAACACTCTTTTATTCTTATTCAGCTTTTTATGTTTATGATTTATGCAATTGAGTTGTAATTTTTAAAGTTATAGTTCTAGGCTTAGATCTAGGTGACAAGATCACGAGCCGTGGAGCATCTTTTTTTTTCAAGTTCAATTTTTTTTCAAGATTTGTTTTCTCTAGTACTAGAAATTTCAAATTTGATTTATTCCAGATCTGGTTTTTAGTACTGGTAGTATCTCAAATCACTCAAGCTTTCAAGTTTAAGCATTGATTCAAGTAAGTAGGTTCCTTCAATAGTCTTCTCTCCCCCCTCTCATTTTCTCTTTTGACTACCCTTTCTTTCTTAATTTAGGATTTTAATTTCAGCCGTTACATTATTGTTATCCCTTTCCCCCAAGGTTCATGGCTAGTGTATGTGTTGGCTTTGCCCTTCCTAGCTATAGAACCATCAATTTATTGCTTTTATTTTAATTGTCTCCCTTTTCCTAAAGCCAAGTAGAGTAATCCTTGTAAGAGTGACTCTCTGGTCAAGTAGGGAAACTTATATTATGATGCATCCCTTGGGCTAAGTAGAAAAACCTACTTGTAAGTCTCTCTCTAGCTTTCTCCCATTTCTTTTACTTTATTTTTATTTCAGCTTTTTTTTTTTATTATTTTTTTTAAATTGTGTGGGTTATTTATTTTCAGTTATTTATTTATTTAATTTTAATTGTGTGGCTTGCGTCTTTAAATTCTTAGATGATGAATGGTTAGGACGTTATTTTAGATACATATGTTTATGACGGTAATTAGAATTAGATCACAACCATTAATCGGTTCACTTTCGTATTATTAAAAGAAGTAAAAAAATAAAGTGGTTGCTCTCACTGTGTTCGACCCGTAGCTACACTGATCCGTACGCTTGCAGTTATATTTTAAATCCCAATACTTGTCGTTAACCGTCATTTTGTTGAGTGCCTTGTAGTCCACGCACATACGCCACGACCCTTCATGTTTTTGGACCAGTATGACAGGAGAAGAATAGTGATTCTTGCTTGGCTGTATGATCCCTCTATTGAGCATCTCATCCACTAGCTTCTCAATCTCTTTCTTTTGAAAGTGAGGATACTGATATGCCTTAAGACATATAGATTGACTTCCTTCTTTTAAGGGAATTATGGTCTTGTAGTCTAGTTGGCGGCAGTCCATTAGGCTCCTAGAAAACGTCTCCATATTTGTGTGTTTACAACTCCTGTGATGTGGGCCCCTCCTTTATGGTTGGCATGGAGTGTGTTAAGG
This sequence comes from Macadamia integrifolia, assembly GCF_013358625.1. NCBI lineage: Eukaryota > Viridiplantae > Streptophyta > Magnoliopsida > Proteales > Proteaceae > Macadamia > Macadamia integrifolia. The sequence continues at coordinate 33,897,905 of NC_056557.1, forward strand.
AATAGAGGTGCAGTAGGACTCTTTGCCTACTTTTCCTTGCCACACAATTTGGGTCTTCTGTGGCCTTATCTGCTTTTGTTGTAACCCCCTTCAAGATACCTCCCTATTTTCAAATTTAAATTTCATAGAGAGATTTACAAAATCCCACAAAATAGGCCTAAGGTACGCAACCAATGTGCTCCTAACACCACATCATATCCTTCCATAGGCAGAAGGAAAAAATCAGGTAGGATTGGGACTCCTTGAAGCACGATTTTTATTCCCATACAAACTCCTGGACTTGCCAATTTCTCACCCGAGGCCAACATCACATGGAATGGGTGTTTATCAGTTACTTGAACGCCTATCCTCTTGGCCAACTTCTCACTCAAAAAATTGTGAGTACTTCTAGAGTCGATCAGAATAGTAACTGCAACTTGTTTGATACTACCCGTCACCTTCATTGTCTCTGGGGCCTTGCAACCAGAAATTTCATGGATCGAGATCTCTGGTACCTCCCCAATCTTCGACGCTAGTGGTTCTTCATCTTCCAGTGCATCATCAATGTCTTCCTCCTCATAGACTCCTTCTATCACAAACAGTTTCTTACATCTGTGACCAGGTACGAATTGCTCATTGCAATTGTAACAAAGTCCTTTGGTCCTTCTTTCTTGCATCTCCCTTGGAGTCAACCGTTTAGTAGGCAAAGCAATAGAGCCCTTCAAATGCATAGCTGGTTTGCAAACCTCCATTGCAAGATTAGCACGCCTCTGTGAAAAATTTCGTGATCCATAGAGTCGAGCTAGCCCAATGGCAGCTGATAAGGTAGTAGGGCGTCCAACCAACACATCATCCTTAATGATGTCCCTGAGATCACTAACAAAACAACTTACCTGCCGATTAGGGGGTAGATATCCAACATTTGAGAATAACTTCTCAAATTTCGCCTAATAATCTCTTACAGTGCCTACTTACTACAATTCAGCTATCTCTCCAAAAAAGTCTTCAAATTGAGAAGGGCCAAATCGTAGATGCAAAGCTTCACAGAAAGCTTGCCAATTAACTTCTCCTTCATCTTGCTTAAAGAGTTGGTACCACAATTGTGCATCTCCTTCCAGATGAAAAGGATGCCAAAGCAACCCATTCTTCCTTAGGGGTCTGATGAAAATTGAAGAACTGCTCTACTTTGCACATCCAAGCAGTAGTCTCTTCTTCCCCATTATAACGAGGAAAATCCAATTTGACTAACTTGGGTGTATAGATTTGCTGAGTAGTTGCAGGTCGAGTAGAAGGTTGAGGTTAAAGAGGAGTTTGTTACCTCTGTTGTTGTATAATGGCTCTTAAGCTTTCTCCTATTTCCATTTCAACTCTTGAGGGCTGCACAGACATTTTCTCAAAAAACTCAGTGAGCCGATTGAGAACATGCTGCTGAGAATCCAACCTTATGAGTATCTCCTTTTGCACCTCGTTGATACTGCTTAATCCATCTTCAATCTTTTCCACCTGTCATCCATGTTCGTGCTCTGATACCAAGTTGGTACATGTCCCTGCTACCCTATCTTGGAAGAGTGATTTTCGGGTTGAAATTCAGTGTATTTTTTAGGGTTAGGCTTGATTAGGATGTAGCCAGGTCCTCAGTCTCCGAAGAGAATAATTTAGGTTCAAAGATACTCCCTTACTTTCATTTTCCTGTTAAATAAGTACATAAGGAATTAGTTATAGTAGCCCACGTTCCCATGCCCTTACAACCGTATCCCACATAAAATAGAAACCACCCTAACTCCTTACATAAAATAACTACTACTCACACATGTGATCATAACCAACCTCACATATGATAATAACATCCCTTATAACTACTTCCCATATGTGATAATAATTAATTCACACTAACTCTACCCCATACTAACTCTCACATGCGATCATAACCAACTCCCTACTAATTACATGCAATAACCACCCCACTTACATATTTTAACCACCCAAACATGGCACGTAATATGAGAACCTCTGCTTAGATTTGCTGGTCTGATGGCATGTCGGTGTTAGTAATCGGCGCCAGAGATTTGGGAGAGGTGGGATAGAGATGCTCAAGCAGAGAGTCGTGTTTGGATGGGTGGTGGAAGGAATTAGGGGCAAAAATGTCAAAAAAATATAAATTGAAGGTGAATCACTGTTTCATGTAATTTTGTAAAGGCATAACTTATTTTGTGTATTTTTGTTAATTGAAACATAAATTAGGTAGTTTTGTAAGAAAAAAACTCAAAATTGGTTAATCATGTAGCTTCCCATTTTTTCTTTGTTTGTATGTCCCAAATTCGATCTAATGCCAGATGTAGAAACTAGAAGGGGGTGTGGTTGTGGAAAAATTTGGGTTTGATTTATGGGCGAAAGATGCCCATGCGATTTGCTTGCGGATTACATATGCCCTCTCACGTAAATAGTGGTATTCTTTTTTTCTTTTTTTTTAGAAATAAAATATATTCATCAACCCTAACCCAGCCTAGCCCAGCCTTTGTCCAACACAATCCAACCCTAATTAGATCCTGATTGGGCCGGGCTTATCCTAACTAGCCCAGTCCAGCCCAGTAATTGTTTTTTTCTTCTTCTTTGTAATTACTATTAGTTATACTTGATTGCTTGATTTTGATACATTGCAGAAGTCAAAAACCAATGTTTTCTTATATATGTAGGTTGGAAAACGAAAGATTTTTTGCAGACTAAGTACCCATTTATAATTATTAACATATTTGTATTATTCTTAATACACATGATTGGGTTGGGTTAGGTTGGGTTGAGATATCAACGCAGGCCCGACCCAACCTGACTTAGAGCCAAAAAATTTCAATCTTAAGCCACCCTATGGGCTGAAATCTCGGCCCAAGCCCTGTTCGAGCTCAAGGCAAGCTAGGGTGGGATTGGGTTGATCAGGTTTTTTTTTTTTTTTTGACACCCCTTGTTTCTCATATAACCGAAGTACCATACTCATTTGCCACATGTTAGATATTAATTTTAGGAGAAAAAACGCTACATGTCTACGCTGGCTTACATAGAACAATTGAGCCAACACAAGCATCTTGGTTATCTAACCTGATGCGAACCAGTAGCTTAGGCAATCAATAAAACTTGGCTGAAACCAACCAAAACCATACCAACGGCTGATTTTCATTATGACTAACTAGTGTTCTGACTTGCAGTAATAGAAACAAGACTGAACCATAGTTGGACTCATGGCTCAGTGGTAGGTTTCAAAACGGGCTGGCATCAATCCCTATTCCGAATGGCATAAAGCAATCAATTCTAGGGTTTTTGGAACTGGATCGTTAGGTTTAAGATCTGAGGAGCCGGTTCAAGGGTTTTTTTTTTGTATTGATTCTCACTCAATCCAAATTGATATCACCATGGACCGATTTGACGCGGTTTAAATTTAAAATCCTTGTCCAGTTCTTGCATCAATTAATTGTAAATTAATAATAAATAAAAATAAGATTTTTTTGCTAATGATCGATATTCAAGCCTTCGACTTGACTAGTCTCACAGGCCTATATTGACCTCATAATTATATGGACCGAGTCATATTGAGATTGAATGAGAACCATTTAACTTTCACTGAAACTAACGAAGAACATTAAATACCTCCTTATGAGTGATCTCAAGAAGGAAAGAATAGTCAAATTTAAAACCATACACTTTCTTAGGCGAAAATCCATTACCAACTTAACCATTAGATAACAATATTTATACCTTATCGTTGAATCAAACGCACCCCTTAAATACGAAGAAGATACTATTACCTAAAACGCTTTGGGTTAATTAGTCAGCTTGTTGCCATTAGATGAGCCATCAAATCAGAGACTTTTTAGGAGAAAATGCTATATATTACTTCTAATATGTGAGAGAAGATAGACACAGAACCGCCATAGGGCATAAAACATCCATGTGAAAAAGATAGTCCCATTAACCACATCTTAACTCACTCCAGGTTGCTCCAATGTCAGCACATCTCCAAATTAAGACTTGGCCTTTTCTACTGATTTGCCAAGATCTTAATCAGAATGTGACGCCATATGGGCCCATCTGAGGTTTGGCGCAAGAAACCAGTACCAAAGCCTATAGGATAGACATAATAAAGGTTGCCTGACCAAGTGGGCCGACAGTCAAAGAACACATCAATTGGTCCAATTAAAGACTAAACCAGCATCACATCATGAATAACTGATGATAAGGATTTAGCACTAAGGGATTATATTGAAATAACACCAAAATGGAAAATGCCAAACACGGCTTTATTGTGTATCTGGTGAGCTTTATCGGCCGATCTGTATCAGTGTCAATTATGTCCGATATCAATAGGCAGCAAATCTCTATAAAAACGATTTTTTTATATTAAAATTAAGGGTCGAATTATTCGATGCGTAGATCATTCAAGTTAACCATGAGTCCTTCCACCCAATAGCTCCAGTTTTTGAGATGAATCTTAATATCTTAGACTTCGTAAGAAATTTGAGACACCTAACTATGATAGCTCATGCAGAAAATTTTCTATTAACACAATCTTTTTTATACAAATGTATCATAGGCTAAGATTCCAACTTATCCTATGATTTATTTATAAGAATAAAATAAAATAAAAGAATTATTAGAAATAATACTTGTTAGTATGTAGAGATAGAGGACAAAGTGACATGTTTTTCATATTATTTCTTTATAGTTAAGGGTCCGTTTGATTTTGTCTCTACAAACGGTTTTTCCTTTTTTTCTGTACTCAGAAACGGAAAAACACGACAAAAGTTGTTTGACTTTTTTGTTTTCTTTTCACTTGTTTTTTAAAACTGAAATATAAATTTATGTCTATTTCTGTGTCTGAAAACATGAATGGAGAAACAAATTAAACTTGTTTTTCTGTTTCTAGAAACAAGTGGGAGCAGCAAAAAATGTGAAAACCCCGATACTTCACTCGACCTATCCAAACCCCCAACTCATTGTTGAAACTTTTTGCTATCCAAATGCGGTGATTCCAACATGATTGTACGAAGCTCACAGTTTCGGATTGCCTTCATCTTTCTGAAACTTATCTCCATGAAACATACCTGCAACTCCAATGTCATGCCTTCACTCGTGAGTTGCATTCTTATATCGGCGTGCCTTCACTCATGTCTTGAATTCGACTACACTGTTGAAAATGTTTCGGGAAACAAAAAAATCAAACACCCTTTTGTAATTTCAAAAATCGTTTCTTAGCACAGAAACGGAAAAAACTGTTTCTATTGTTTCTAGACACAAAAACATGAGAAACAAAATCAAACAGACCCTAAGAATATGATAGTATAAACTAAGCTCCCCCCCCCCCCCCAAAATAATAAAATAAAATAGAACAACCCCCAACTGAGGAATTGCCTTCATTTTGCTTGATGGAGCGCTTATTATAACAATTCCAGCGGTCCAATCAGGATAGAGAATAGAGTTTCAAAGGGGTATTATGCCAATTTAAAGGTTTTTAATGTTGTAAATAGATTATATCCTGTTCAAAGATTAAGGTGTTTTAGAACATCCGGAGATAAACACTTATGCATGTTTCATGCATTCTACGTTCTGATTATTAGTTATTAATCCACTTAAGATACTGGTGAGTTGGGCTTGTGTCATATATTTTTTTTACTTTTTTTAGATAGAGGGCTTGTGTCATATCAAACGGAGCAATAACCATAGGCAATAAAGATTAAACCATCGAGAGACCAAGTCCTACAGATGGTTTCAGTGCAAATGCTTATTTGGATTCAGAGCTTTATGTGCTTTGGTCAGGAAACTAGGTTGATCCCAGTAAAACCATATCAGTAAGCGGAAAGAAATAGACCACTTAACATGGCGATACTCTATTTAGAGAAATATATTCCATCTAAAAAAGAGGAAAAAACAGAGTTTCTGTCTAAAAAAATGAATTCAAAAATGACAAATGAATAAAATCTTTCAACAAGATAGCATATTTTCAAATCTCTCGAAATTAAATCTGTTTAAGATACATATTCCATGATTTGATAAAAAATGATACTCTTTTTTGTTTTATTGATTTATAGATGAGTGCTCTTGGACTAGTAGTTGGTATGGTCCTAAACCTACCTGCCTATAACATCGATTATTAGAAAATCCGTGCAATTATCCAAGCCATACCCAATTTTTAAAAGATGTTATCTAAAATTTATTTTAAGTAATTGTAGTAAAACTTAACCAGTTGACCCTTTTCCTTTTATGATAATTATCTCTTTCAGTGTAGTGAAATACAATTTATGTTTTTCTTCTTCATGAATATAACAGATTTTTTCCCCGAATGAGATTGGTTTCTAAGATCATTTCCACCATTAGGCCTTCTAGTGATCTTAGAACAGTGAAGCAAACAGTTTACTTTATAAAAAATTTAGATCATCAAACAGTTGTCCTCTGCAACTTTATCAAAATTTTAGATCATTCATTCCAACAAATGCTGCCCTGTGAGAATCAACAGTGGGGGGCCTGTTTCTTACAAAATAAAGATGGGGTTCTTTTGAGTTCTTCGATTTCTGAGGGTTTTTTAATCAGTCTGGATTTTTTTAACCTTGAAACATTAATAAAAGTTACATCAGCGCTGTGACATAATAGTAATCTCTAGAAACTTTTAAGGGAACAGAAACGATAAGACACACGCACTACCAATAAAGAAAAGAGCATCTCCATAATTATGATTAGTGTATAAAATTAAAAAAGATGATGACAAGGTTTCATCAATCATCAATCTAAAGAAGTCAAAAACAAAAACTTTGGATAATAGACATAATTGATAATAGCCACCACCACCACCATCATCTTCTTCTCCAGTAAATCACTACCAAAATCCAACTCTACAATAATCCAAGCTTATCAGATTCTTTGTATGAGAAAACAGCAAGAACAATTGAGGAAACTAAGGAAAACTACGAGAACAGGAAACAGAGTCTTTCACTTTAATCAACTTGAATCACCATCTTCGAATCTAGTCAGTCTAATCTCCATTCCTCTGATCGATCATCGATTATCGATTGACAGTTCATACCTCAGTTCCCCTCAATTTGACTGAAATCGGTATTATAGAAAAATTGACAATTTACAGACTAAACTCCCTCTTCAACTGGCTGAAACATTTCTGCAGCTCTGTGATGCAAGGGAAAAGACACAAAGACATGAAGAATTAAGTTAATTAAGGGCAGATTCAACGATCATCATCCAACTCAGATTTCTCCATTCCCTCGTCGAACATCATCTCCTGGTAACGACATTCACGGCTGCAAAATGCTTTCTCGCCCCTGAAACAAAAGTTAAGATGAGAAATAAGAACTCATACATGAAGCAATTCATACGAAGCTTCAAATCCCATGTAAAAATCGAAAGATGATAAAAACCCAATTAAGAGAAACGCAAAACAGTTGTGCGATCATGTTTGCAACAAGGAATTATTGCTAACCTGTACATGTAGATGTCCTTCCCCTGTCCCAAATCCTTCTTGCAGGCATAGCAGAAGCTGAGGAAATACTCGGATGGGAAGTTCGACCGATTGGAGAAATAATTCTCTTTCCTCGACCCAGATAACCCAACAACTCCACAGCAACTTTCCACAATGCAATTGTCAAAGATGTGTGTCGTTCTAGGGTTCGGTCCATGGGAGATGACACAAGTGTAATCTTCTGAAAGCTCCATCTCGCTTGCAGATAGACAACGGGTAAAAACCCGGGAAGAGCCAGGAGTTTCAAGGCCTGAATTTGCAGATCCAAATGGAGATTTGTTCGCAGAGTATGGAGATAAGCAAGGGGAGAAAGAACCCAACTGAGAATTCCGGGTCTTGATACCGAAATCTGCAGGAGATTTGGGGGATTCGGTTGGGGACAGGACGGAAGGTGGGAGCTGAGGAATTTGAATCTTGAGCTGCGATCCAAATAGAACCATCCGACTATCAGGTTTGGAGAACTTCTTGTTAGTTGTTTCATCATTGAGGACGTCAACTAGACCAAGCCCAACTCCTCCTGATTCCAGTTTCTCCCATGGATGCTTGTTCTCCAGACTAGGGGATCTGGGAGTGTTTCTTTCGGACCAAGTGGGGGTTCCAAGACCAGAGAATTGTTTATTATCAAGTATTGAAGTTGGGCTCATCACTGCATCCATTTCAGAGAAACCCTTTGCAGAGAATCCTGTAAACAGCCTTGGAGAACTGAAGAAAGACGAAGCCTGCCTCATTAATCTATCCGTTGGAGATGGGATAGAGCCATGATCAGCCATGAGAGATTGCTTAGATGTCACTGATCTCGATCTATTCCTAAGCATCACTTACCACTATCAGATTCCCCGAAAAACCTATCGTTTCTCTGTGAAACAAAAAAGATGCAAAACAGAGAAAAAGGTTGGAATTTTCCTCTCTCCGCCAAAATTAAAGAAATAAGAGAAAAAGAGAGTATGATCTTGAACTCACCTACAATCATTTGGAAATCTACAGAAAAACCGTCATGTATCTTTGAAGTTGGTATTGGCTGGCAAAACTGAAACGCTTAACATACGGAGAAAATGGGATCTCTGTTGCAAACTCTTTACTACAACCGATCAAAAAGGATGGTTCATGGCAGCCATGGCAGAAAACCACCACTCATCCAATACCCAGAAACCAGGAAACCAGAAATGGAGCCTATAATGGAATCTAGCTACCTCCCCAAAACCACCACGATCAAGTAAATATAAAGAACGAAAATTTAAAATAAAAGGAAAAAAATAATAAGAAAAAAAGCAGAGCTGTTTCGGTTTTCCTTTGAATCAGAGGCTAGTAGTTTTCTTCTGGTTTCAAGCACACAAACAAAAAAGGCTCATGATCAAAACCAGACATTAAGAGCCAACCGTGAATCGACAGGTAAAGAAGAAAAAGCTTGTATTTTGTGGCTATTTCATTCTCTCCCTCCTTCGCCTTTTAGCGGTCTCTGTTTCTTTCGCTGGTATTTCAGTTGCAATGGTTCCTACAATTTACCCATTGATTACAGATTCAAAACCCAGTTGCAGACAAGACCCATACCCAAAAATAGCAGAGACACGAAAGAAAAAAAGAGGCTAATCCGCACTAGTTCAGTGATTCTCCCTCACTCTCTCTCTCTGTTCTTTTTCCTAGGCGTGTATTCCTTTTCTAAGGGCGGTTTTTAACAGCAACAAAGGCTGAAACCTTACACCTCTTACACCCATTTTATCCCTCTCTCTCTCTCTCTCTCTATGTGGGGGACGGATGAAGGAAGTTGAGTATGGGTCTGGATTCTGGAAGACTCTTGGGCACTTGACTGTCCTTTTCTCCTCCCTCTTCCTCCTTTTTCTCCACCGGTTTCTCCTTTCTTCTCTGTAAGATTTTCCAGTTTTTGCTCTCTCCCTGGGACCTGAATCTTTATCGCTGAATGCGAGCGAATATAAACTCTTCACACTCGAAGGCTGACGAATGGCTACGTAGATTTCGCCTGTTCGTACATCAGTCACTCTCACTCACTCTCTCTCTCTCTCTCTCTCTAAGAGTTGATGGGGACTTAACCCCTCACTCTTCGTGCGAGGTTTAGCTTTTAACCTTAGGTTAACCAAATATCTTTGCTTCGGCTCGGTTTCAATCGCTATAAACTGATTTCCTCATTCGTTTTTTCCATTGAGAAAGCCGATTCTGAATGGCATGGTCCGACCGGTTTTTAAAACCGATTCTGGTTTTTCATCATTCCGTTTTCCAATTGGTGACAGGTGGGCAGACCGGAACTGGGAGACCACCATGTTTGCTACCCACCCTAGCAAATTATTAGGATAAAAAAGGGCAAAGAATGAAGCAGCTCTTGCCATATATTGGTTCTGAGGATGGGAATTGGGAGGTATGCATGTATGCTTGGTGAAGTAAGACAACAATTCATTTCCAGCTTGCACTCTTGTTGGTTCTTTAAGGAGTGGCATCTTGTGGCCAAATTGATGATGTGCATTGGATGTTATCGTTTGTCTCGTTTTGCGTACCATTTACGATCACCAAATGGGTAGGATTCTTTTCTATAGAAGTCAAGGAAGAGAGTGATTCCATGGAACGACATGCGCTTGAATCCTTGCTTAAATCCTTCCAATCATGGGATCACTTTCTAATCCCAGGATCTATGGAAAAGAGTTGAATCCACTAGGCATAAGATGAGGAAAATGACTATCTTGAACACCATAAAATGAAAAATACTACCCTTGTTAGATGCCCTTATACGTACTCTCATTAACCTCCACGTTGGTGCAAGTGCACACATGTGAGTTCATAGAAATCTCAAATTTCCCACAATGTAACAAATCGTTGACAGTGTTATATGAGGTAGGGGTGCCAATTCCATGTTCAACAGTGCCCAACATGTTTATGGCCCAAGTTAGACTAGCTCGATTAATAAATGTGTCACACTCAAGTTCGACACATTTATAAACAGGTAGTACACGGTGCAACCACCTAACCTGACGGGCGCACGACTGGCTTAACACATTTACAAGCTCGACTTGAACTGACTCCATTAAGCCGACCTAGCCCGATCCTTTTAATACTATTTGTATTTATTTATTTTTTAATATTTTTGTATTTAATCCTAAGGCTATGTGATATGTAAAGTTGAGACAGTGGTAATTGTTATTTGAACATTCATCTTTTTCAGGTATAGTCTAATTGAATTGAACTTGCTAAATTCGGGTTGTCTAGGCATAGTTTAATTTATTTGCGTTTCGTGGGTTAAAGACCGAGTACCTTAGTAACTTTGCTACTTTGCCCATCTTTGGCTTAATCCATTTTAACTATGAAATCTTTCTTTGCTATGCTCATCTTTGCCTCATTTTATTTTTATTCATCATCTTCATGTACATTTAACAGACCAATTTTAAAGATGGCTCATTTAAAGTTAAATAACGCTATAGCCTGATTAAGGTTTGATTAAGGCCCATTTATGACAGCCTAATTAGAGCCCAAGACCGACTGGCTCGATTATCAACGTTATCATACCCGCCTTAGCTAAGCCTGTTTAGGTAAACGAACGTTCACAGTGCAACTTTAGAAATTGACCGAGCCCGACTAGACCCAACCAAGACCAGCTAGGCCCGATGGCTTAACACCCTAATATTAGGAGTGTCAAATGACCGCCTCAATTTAATTAATATAAGACCGAGGAATCAAAATCACAAGGTATCAAACTCAGTTTCAAGTTTGAACGATACTTATATGAAGTATGAACAACCAACTACCTAACACAGTTGAAGAGCTATGATGTGCAAAAAACTTGAGACCTTCCAGGCTATTATCTACTTCTTCTCCAAATCTCTAGAAAAAAAAAAAAAAAAAAAAAAAACAACTCGATTGGCCAATCCATACATACATCGACCAAATATCAGTTGGATTGTTAGAGATTGGTTCGATTGAATCTCGATTTTCTTCTTTAATCCAAATCTTGATACTTTAAAACCTTGCTTAAGACGCTGTTCTCAAGTCTTAATTCAGCGTTAACAATAACAATCAAAAATAGAGTACTGAGCAAGTAGCTAACAAAACATCTTATTTCGCGACTCGGCTAGTTGGGCTCACTAAGTCACCCTGAAACGGGTTACTTTTACCCTAGGATCCAAACACCGTGGTGGCCCACTAGCACTGGGCCTGGTGTGGCCTGTGGGGCAGAGTCACGGACCCATCCTGTGGATACGTACACAACCATCATCATCATCATACCGAACTCCATAAACAACCCATCCAGGCATCCACATTCCAAACCCCAAAGGTAAAAACACGTACCTGATGGGCTGGGTCCCACTTTAACTACAGTTGGAAGATTCCAGACCCACATCACTTGTGGACCCCATCCACCTCTTTCCTCTTCTTCCCCTTGTTTTAATTTGACAACTGATCATAAATGATAAGGACAGTCGCGTCCGTAATTTCTTTAACCATCCCTCGCTTTCCGATGTTAACACGTGGCAACAGGCACACAATAGATTACTAATTTACTGTTAAACCGTGTTAGTCACACGACCCATTCCAATCATCGAGAATTGTAATTTCGGACCTTGCAGTAAATGTTGGACGTCGGATTAGAATCCTTAGGAATCTTCGATTCGCAATCGTCCAAAAGTCATTTTGGACGGTCCGATTTCTCTCTCAGGCAGTGTTTTAAAATTTGGAGTCGGCATCACAATCGGTCAAATCGGTCAAAACCGATCATCAATCAGTTTTAGCAAAAAAATAAAAAAAAAGATCATCAATCAGAGGGAATCGATGTGAATTGGTCCGATCGGTCAGTGCCGATTTCCTATACATTGAATCGGGTTTTTTAAACCCTGTTATGTGAATGTTTGTGCATGACAAGGTTTAGGAAGATGGAATCGGTGTCTGGGATCGGTCAAGACTCAAGATTGATATTAATTTTTTTTTAGTAGAATAGATTGATATTAATTCAATTCAACATAAATATCTTTTTTTACTATTTTTCCTTTCATTCTTGCTATCCACTGATATGGCATCAATCAGGATAGGTCAAAATTGATACTAATCTGATCTAACTAATTCATCATGATCTCATTTAATTCCCCAAATTGTGGTCTAGTGAATTATAACACTTCATTATTTGTCACATATTATACATAAGTTAGTTTTTTCTTTTGGTGAAATAGTATTTGAAATAATCAATGTAATATAGAACTAGATAACCATCTTATATCAAATTGATATAATTGTGACAGTAACTTATCGAGAAAAATAAATAAATAACATTTGGCAATTAAAATGAATGTGAGCTTTGCATACTAATTCATGTACTATAACGTGGCAAACAGTAAAAAATTATAATTTACACATAGTATGCATGGATCGAGTTCTAAAGGCCCGTTTGATAACATTTCAAGAAACGCATTTCTGCCGTTTTTGTTTCTAGAAATAGCAGAAACGGAGTAAAAAGCGTTTGATAAAACTGTTCCGTTTCACTTATTTTCAAAAATAGAAATATAAATTTTTACTTATTTATGGTTCAAGAAACGACCCAGGCGAAATTGTTTCGCTGTTTCTAGAAACGACTTGTGGCCATTCTTTCATTGGTTACTATCAACTTCTAAAAACATGATTTATCAAACACCTTCAATTCTGTTTCTGTTTCTAGAAACGAAAATTTATGTTTCTGCCGTTTCTTGAAACAAAAATGACAGAAATGTTATCAAACGGGCCCTAAGTATCAGATCTGCCAGATGTTTTGACATCAGCTTAATGCCAATACTTGGTCAATCCTGAATTGGTGCTGGTATCAAATAAGGGTAAAATCGTAAAGATCCATTTTTTAATATAAAAATAGGGATAAAACTAACTAACGCAGGTTGATATTCACCGATCCGAATTCGTACCGTATCAGTAACGCAGTATCGGCGGATACTGATCCGAATTCCTGATATTTAAATCCCTGGCATATTGAGTGCTAGTAGGACCCTTTTATATCTACCCGAGAAATAAAAAAGGACCCCTTTGTAAATAACCATAAAATCAAGTTTTCTTGTCGTTTGTCATAAATAAATCAAAAAGATTTAGTAGAAAAGTGAGAGAAAAAGGCCAGGTGGTCCCACTTCACTGCCACAATCCATTCATTTTCTACCGATCCCGAGATGACTTTGGACCTTTTCTTAACTTTTCCTACTTTCAATTTTTTTAACTTTTTTTACTGCACGCTTGTCGTGGTACTATACGGTCAATTTAGACAGCTATTACACGTGTCGAAGCATCATGCAGTCTAGTACGAGATTCTTGATATCTTTGAAAAAAAACCCAAAACCCTAGATGTACATCTCTACGGTCCACGTGGGCGGCTGTGCTCCTACTGGAGTCCTTGAATCAATCAACTTAGACCGGCCTTTTCGCAGGTGTTTTTCATTACTACATTCATTGAAACGCCCCAGTGGGTGGGTGAAAGAAAGGTTAAAAGTAAAAGTAAAAAAAGTAATATAAAATAATGACTGTAGTGAAAAAGATGAGAACTGCCACCATCTCCAAGACAAGCATTAAAGAACCTTTATTTAATCTGCTTTTTTGTTTGTTTAATATAATTAATATTTCTTATCCATAAATAATTACTTCAAACTTCAATATAGTATGCTTTGGTGCTAAAGCACAAGAAAGCGTAATGACAACTATGATATTTATATATAGATGGGGCCCATTAGCCCATATTATTCTCTGGTGAAGCAAACAATGGTTGAATGTGAAATTTAAGGTAACCCTACTAATTAAAAAAGAGAACAAATTGAAAGAAGTCCAAGAGAGAGTTAAATTGATTGGTTGAGGATAATGGCAAGTGAGATGGGTCCTACCAATAGTTGGAAAATCTTTTTTTTTTTTTTTTTTTTTTTTTTTTTTTTTTTTTTTTTAATATAAATTGGGTGAACTAGGCGAGTCGAATCTAGTCAGGGTGAATCAATTTTTGTTAGTTTTCTTTTCTCCTTCATCTGAATCAAGAGGAATTGGGTCAATGGTTGCTTCATTAAGAAGGGAAAAAAAAAAAAAGAAATCAATATAAAAAAAAAAAAAAAAAATATATATATATATAATACTATTAATCAAATTAGGATTTTATAATTGTAGATAAAAACTTATGGTTAATGAATTAATGATTTAAAATTCCCAAAAAAAAAAAAAAATCAAATTGAGAGAGTTTCACATGATTGGAAAAAAAATCTGAACCAATAAAATTCATACTCGGTTTAATCATATCTTAAACTTGGATGGGTCTTCGTGATTCTTGACTAGGTGTCATCTTTTTTTGTTCAACTTGGATGGCTAAAGTCAGAGTCAAAACCTAGTTTTGTAATTATGATCTGACCAATTAAATTCAGGTAGTGTGACAAAATCGACCCATAATGAACCAACGTTGTCAGATTCAACTCTTTATTAAGAAGAAGAAAAAGAAAAATACTCGATAGTATAACTATATAAAAATAGTAAATTAAGGCTTAAACCCCTAGTTTGCATGATTTCTTATCACAACTAATCTCATATTAAAATTTATTTAATCCCTCATTAGATACCAAATCAAGTGGGATATAAAAAAGTAACCCAAAGCATAAATTAGCATCTCGATACATCGTGTGTGTCAACATCCATTAGTCTACCTATTTATTTAATTATGCCATGGCCAATGGTGGTTAGGTTTGTTCAAATTTCATTAAATTCTATGATTAAATTAATAATTTCATAAACATCATACTTAGTTTGAACAATCCCTGTTAGATATTTTAATATTTTATTTATTTATTTTTTAAATGTGAAGTGCATGGACCAATTAAGACAAACAATCAATGGTTCTTGCTACAACACAATGTAGATCACTTAATTTGTTAAACATAATATGAATCCTATAACACAATTTTAGGATATAAACTAAATTATTTAATCTACCAACTACTCTCAAATTCGAATCCCATATATCAGAAAATCCACTATTTAAATTCAACATGTCAACAATTTTGAATATAATTGTAGTCAATAATATATAATTAAATATATAAAAATATAAAAGATCACTTTTAAATAAATGAATAAATTATTAATTGTAAAATATGGTGAATCTTTACTGAGGCTCCGTTTGGTATCGTTCTAAAAAAACGTTTCTGGAGTTTTTTCGTTTTATTGGAACGAAAGAACGGAATCTTCTGTTTGATGCACTTATGGTCTGTTTCAGTTTTTTTGGAACAAAAAGTGAAAAAAAAAAAACTGAAAAAACGAGATTGGACGAAACTCCATTTTGGAGTTCCGTCTTCCCAGTTTCGTTCCATTTTACAAAAAAAAAAAAAAATTCTTTTCCGATAAAAATCTGAAATTTTGAAACACCATTTTTTCGTTTAAAAACTGCATTTTGACATAGAAACTGAAATTTTCATTTTTGACATGAAACGACGTTTTTGGAACAAAAACGATACCAAACGGAGCCTGAATGTGCATTATCTTCTTAATAACAATTAAATTGAATCTTTCTTGGTTATGGCACTATGCTTCAATGCTTTGTAATTTGTGCTAATGGTTTATTTTATGAGGTTGAGCTTATTATGTTAAGGGGTATTGTTAACTTTAAGATTTTTAAAAGTTAATCCCAACTATAATCTATTTGTTGCTTTGCATGATTTAAGGTATCCATATCGATACTTGTATCTGTCACAGCCAAATATCAATAAATATTGGTTGAATTGGTCTATATTTATTCGATACAATCGATTTAAACCATTTTTTATGACCGGCCAAGGCTGCCATTAAATCGGATATTATATAGATTAAAAATAATAAAATAAGTAAATCCAAAAATTTATAAATATTTTTACTATATATATATATATATATATGAAAAAGATTAAGTATGTGGCCAATATACCTCGACTATTTTTCTTATAGTCGAGGGCATACAAAATCTCCACCTTGTATATATACTTTTTTTGGGTAAAACCCTGTATATATACAGAGAGAGAGAGAGAGAGAGAGAGAGAGAGAGAGAGAGAGAGAGAGAGAGAGAGAGAGAGCATCAAAATTGGCTGGACATCATGTCCCTAATATTATTATGAGGTTGCTAAAACCTTAACCCTAGTTGGACTAAGTGAGTGGCTCCTTTTAAGTTATTTTTCCTGGGGTGATGTAACCCAAGGTGTGAGCAAAAACCCATATAGACCTCAAAATCAGGTACTTTTATGTACATGACAGTTTTTTTTTTTTTGTTTTTGTTTTTTAAGCATTTGTTGTGGTGGGTGGTGGGGTCTTCTTGTTTAGGGTTCTTTTCCCATGGTCCTCACTACTTGCATTTATGGTGCTTGTGCTGGTGGTCCCTATTAGAGGACTTTATAAAAATGAGAGAAGGGGAAGATATCACAAGCTCTCCTCTCCACCCTCCTCAATTCTCCTCACCAGTATGTAACTATTCAATGGTTTAGCCCACCATTAGGACCCATACCCATGCCCTGTATCAATCCTTATCAACATGTCCTTGCCCAATCGACTATGACCCTGATGACGATTGCATCCATTGCTTGGGTCCCATATCTTTGTATAGATGTTTAAAATCAAGAATAGACAACCACCAATACATTTCTCAAGTCTCCACAATCTTCAATTAGTATTGGGATTATGTAGAAGTCAATCTTAATAGCTATCTATCATTGCTTGGTTGTGGGACCAATGAGAGTGCTTAGATGGTATTAATATAAATGGTATTTTTTTTGCGAGCGAGGTGGGGGTAGTAATTTTATGTGTTTTTGTGTCTATAAATAAGAGTCACATGTCTTTGTAATATTCTTTTTCCAAAATTTATATTTGATTATTCACATTCGACGTGGGATCATTACTTTCTCATGAAATTTTAATAGTTTTTATTTTTATTAACAATGGGTAACCAAGCTTTCGGCTTGACTAATATTGTGGATTCATACTGATCCCATAATCGCATGAACAACATCATATCAGGATTGAATGAGAACCATTCATCTTTCACCTAAAATAGTAAAACCTCACAGTTAGAACTTTAAAATTCAAGACATCAAAACAGGGTTACATTGTAAGATTATCAAACCAGCTGCTTTTTTCAATTCATAAAGAAGTTTTAATGATGATTATTTCTTTGTTTCTAGCACCTCTTAAAGCTCCCACCATTGTCTTTGAAAGCCCTTCTTTTTATGAAGAAGATGAGTGATAGAGATTTGAGATGGTAGTGACACAGTACTGCAGTAGTTTCCTTTCCTCACAAGTGATTAAAGGGCAAAGGAACATCAAACCCTTGTCCCTGTTACCTCAACAGTAAAAACTCTAAAATCCAAGACATCAAAATAGGGTTACATTATAAGATTATCAAAACAGCTGCCTTTTCCAACTCGTACCTAAGTTTTAATCATGATTAGTTCTTTGTTTCTATGCTCTCTTAAAGCTCCCAGCCTCCCACCATTGTTTTTGAAAGCCCTTCTTTTTATGAAGAAGATTGAGTGACAGATATTTGAGATGGTAGTGATACAGTATTGTCCTTTCCTCACCAGTGACTAAAGGGCAAAGGAACATCAAACCCTTATCCCTGTTACCTAAAATGCTTGCCAATCTTAGAAGAAAAAAAGTGCTTCCATCCCTTTTGACATCGAATTTGGTCCCATCTTAAGTTCTTATAAATATTGTATTCTTGTTTTAGTGGATAGATACCATATACCATCTCATTCCTTGCTATGCACATCAAAGAAGTTATTTTAGCTAAGGTAAGTCTTTGTTTGTTTTCTTCTCTTCTCTAATTTCAATAAAGCCTTCTTCCCTTACCTTAGCCTCATTCAATCCAATCATGGAGTAGTTCCTTCCTTCAATTTCTTCAACCTTATCTAATCAAGCATTTCAGTCTCCTTTACATGCAAAGGCATTAGACATGTACCTTTCACCTAATCAAATATGGATAAACAAAACAAAGTAGCCACATGTCAAACCCTCATTGGGAGTTGAAAAGTGGGACCTCTCAAGATGATGTATTCTTCTTTGGTGGAAGTGTTTGATGACCCCACCTCCTTCATAGGCCAAGTGGATGTCACTTTCTGTTGTGACAAGTGTCCAGTGATAAAGGAACAGGATCTAGTGTTAGGTTGAGCCAAATGTCAAAATCCGAGTGGTCATTTGGTTGACCAGCTTAGCCACAGAAGAACCCTGATCCTGAAAGCTTTGGTTTCTCTGACCTTGAGTGTCCCTAAGAAGAAGGGGAGGTGGATGTCCATTAAAGTCTTTGGGCCCAAGAGAAGAAGAAATTGACCCTTAAATGAAGAAGTAACCAACTAAAACAAGGAAAATACCAGTGATGGTGATTTGTCTTGTTCTCTTATGATGACCATAAGAAAATTTGTGGCCATTTAAGAAAAAAATGGGTCATAGTAGATTTTTTTGCTTTCAAAGATTCCAGCCCTTTTCAATAATATTCTTGAGAATTAAAAATTTGAGTTGTGGTTGGGATTAATAGGCAAGTGTCTGAGAGGTTTGTAAAGAACAAGTAAATGGTTTTAAGAAGATGCCCATTGATTTTCATTTTTAAATTAACAAAGAGAAATGAGAGGGTTCTTTGAACAAGTAGCATAGGAGAGCACACTAATGAGGTGCGATAAAATAATACCTTATTTTAGAGGTAACGTATGTGAGGAGGAGAGAGATGGACACAAAGGTGTTAGCATACTCTATCTTCGCAGATTAGAGAACTTTATACCTAGAGAGAATATTTAAAAGCAAAATGACTAATTATTATTATAAAAATTGTCTTATTTTTTCAAATGTCATGACATTTATTCTAACATTTGGATAGATGATATTTCCATTTCAATTGTAGATAGAGATGACATAGTCTAGATTAATTACATGCCAAATTCCAGAGTCAAATTCAATCAAATAAACCTTCTTTATATTAGTATATATCTCGTTTATGTCCATGCATGTGTACCAGTATATTAGACATTACTATGCACCTTCCAACTCCTAGTGGAAACATAAGGTCTAGATTAATAAAAGGCAATTTACACAATGGTTTGTTATTTTTTTCAACTAGCACAAAACATTTATTTTGCCATCAGGACATATCAAACCTACCCCTACTCAAAAGAAGGTTTTAGATTGCTTGCTCTCATAACAAGACCTATTCATAAAGTCTATATAAAAGGGCTTTGAAAGACCATACGCATCTTATTAACACTAATAGAAAGCAGCCGTTCACGTCAGCATTTAGAGGAGTTTTTGATTCTGTTGTTTGTCCTTTTCATTTTTTATTCATCAAGATTGGGTTGGTATTCAGACGTATTGTATCGAAAAGGAACTTGATGATTGTATTCTTATCTTCTAGTTATCTCCTCAAAATATAGTATTAGATGGGAGTCCTATAGGAAAATTTCTTTGAGGTTTCACTCTTGCCATCTTTCTCTCCCGAGTGTCTTGGGCTCATAGAGGTATTGTTCTAGGTTTCACTCAACCCTTTCGTCATGAGGCATGGTTTTGTCACTTTCTTCTTCTTGAAGAGAAAAATAGGCCTACTGGCAAGGCATGGTTTGGTCAATCAATTCAAACTCCGTTGTGCTTTGATAACAAGAGATCCCAAATTGTGATACATCATTTGTCCATCCCAAATGGTGATACATCATTTGTCCATGCTGACCATTGGATAGAGAGGACACGATCTAGATTAGTTACATCTAAAATTTCAAAGTCTAATTCCATCAAATACCCATTTTTGTATTAGCATATTTCTCGTGTATACCAATGCATGTGTACCAACACTCTAGACATTACTGTATACTTTCCCAACTCTGAGTGGGAATAGACAATTTAGATTAAAAACCATAAAATGAATGGCCCCAAATTTATCTTGTGATTTTTGGGAGCTTCATCTACCATTGTTATATGGATAACTACCCTTAATAAAAACATAAAAATGTATGGCATAGATTTGTTTTGTGATTTTCAGAAACATCATCTTCCGATGTTATACAAATAATTGCCTTTAAAAAAAAGAAAGAAAGAAAGAAGAAAAAAAATAATTTTTTAATATTATCTTCTATTGTTATATATATATATATATATATATATACACACACTCACAGATCCATGTAGCCGACCCCATTTAGTGGGGACAAGGTTGAATTGTATTGTTATTGTTTCTTTTTAATAAGTATACTGTTTCAATGGTCACTATTGACTTGATATGTAAGACGTCTATTCTGTGAATCCCTATTACCTAAAATAAAAAGCGAAAATTGAGAGCAAAGGCTGTTCCTCTAGGCCAAAAACTTGATGGTGACATTCTACCCCATCGAATTGAAAGAATAAGAAGTTTGTCCAAACCCCAAACACAACCTTAACCGTAGCTTGGATCATCTGATGCGGTCAAATTAAACCCTTTCATAGTGGCAATTGGTGATGGGCGATGAGGTGGGATGGTAATTGGAAGCCAAAAAGACAGTTATAGTTTTGTCCATTGTCTTTTATGCCTTGATGCTTTGATGCTTAATCAACTGCCACAGTGTGTAAAGTACAACCACAACGTCTTACTCCTATGCTTGGGGTTGGGTTTGGTTGGGGTGGGGATAGAAGAGCCAAAGAGGTCTGGATCCCCTTTCTATGATATCTTTGAGAAGGTGGCAGGTTAAATGGGCCCCAAACTTTAATGGTGGATAAGCCTCAGTCTACCCTTTGTTTATGCGCCTAATTTTAGTCCAATAGCCAAATAGAGTCCACCCACCCGCTGTCCAAATGAAGTCAAGGAACATGATTAAACACGAAAGCTTTTAAGTGCATCTTTTAAATATGTGCTATATAATGGGCCAAAATCATTAAGGCAGCCCAGATAAGACATATGATCAATACATTATGGAGTCTCTTCATATTTAGTGTCTTAGTGATCATTAAGGTTCTACCCAAAAATAAAAAGAAGAAAAAAGGAAGATAATTAAGGCCGGCCGGCAGGCAGGCAGACCAGATAAGACATGATTAATACATGAAATCTCTTCATATTTAGTGATCATCAATTAAGAGAGAAATAAAAAATAGAAAAAAAGGAAATGCTTGGATCCTCCCAGCTGTTCGATGCACATTGGTAGATTAGGACATTGCAAAGGATCACCGTGCTGAAGGGAGTGGGCGTAATGGAATATCGGTGACCAGTAAGAACTAAAGGACAGAGAGAGTTTTAGGGTAAGCTTTGGTGTGGCTTGTGGACTGTAAGGCACTCTTTTGGGCCAACTAGGCCCTGAGGACCAAAGAGGGAAGGGCCCATATGTCGTGGGACAGGGCGTCAGGGGTTTGGTTCGCCTGGACATCAATAAAAGAGAAGGATGTGCACTGTAACGGAAAAGTTAGGGTTTTGGTAATCAAATTTGGTAAGCTGGGTGTAAGAACCCTAAACTAAACCATGGAGGGCGCTCCACCACAAACTTGTTAATCATATGGGCCTGATGGGCCAGAAAGGACACAGCTTTAACAGCCAACCTAACATGTCCTGCCAGAATTCTGGTCAGTCCAGACAACGTATGACAGTAGAAACGAAAACCTAAAACAATGCAATAGAACAGATATTACAAACAAACAATCACAATGCAAAAATGTTTACATGGTTCAGCAAAATTACTTGTGTCATTAGTGAGATGAGTTTCCTTTAATATCAATGAGAATAATAGGGTTACAGCTGCTTCAATCCTCACCTATCTTAGATTACAGAGAATACCATCCACTACCCATCCGTGGGTTGCCCAAACGGTTAGGACGAATTGGAGATTGTGTGGATAGACACACGGTCCTAGGTTTGATTCCCCATCTATGCATTTGTGATTTAAATGGAGACCGTGGCAGTGGTGAGGCCTCAAACTCCTCGGACCAGGCCTCTAAACGGCCCAAAGGAAGCAGCCCACAAATGCAAATGATGGAAAACAAGTCGGTGTACCCCAACAAAATAAACTAAATGACCAACAAAACAAACTGCAACAATGAACTGAATGGATTAAAGTCTAGAACAGAGTGTACATCAAAATTGGGTTTTCCAAACCTATCCTCTCTGGCAGGAAGCTCATACTGTGAACCCTAAACATGGTACCACTGAAGCAGGGAACATATCCAAATAAGAGATGACCATTTTCTAATCCAGCTGCTTATCCCCTAAACGTAACTTAGCATTATGTTCAGCCTATTACCTATTGTTTGAGCTTTCTATCATTTATTCTCTTCTTCCTCAATTTTCGTTTATCCACTGAATAGTGCTTTTTAATTAATAAATTACGCATTGCTGTCTTCACAGCCTCTGTGGCTGCCGCCAATGCCTTCTCCTCTTGTGCAAGTAATACACATCCCTGTAACTTTTCAAGCACTTTCTCTCCCCCTGGAATGTTAGCATCTTCCAGCATGACAGGCTCATTCTCACTGGAGTCTGGGTTGCTCATTTGGAAACCAGCGAGAACCTTCACACGGGCCAAAGATGTAAAATTCGATCCAAGGATATTGGACGCACCTGTAACCATCCACAAACGACCTGCAGAACTCACGCCAAGGCTGGTAGCAATAAACATGTCTCCCATGGAAACCACCTGCAGTAAAACTCATCAGTTGTCTGATAGAAGAAAGCATATAAGTTATTAGGTAACTGAACCCGAATCTTTGTAACATTCTATTTCTACGTAAAGCCAACATAAGAATTCAAATATCCATGCATAGTGTGCTGGACCCCTTTAGAATCCATCATTAACCTGGAAGGCTTTGGGTTGATTGAACAGGTTGGGTTGAATATTGGAACCTCTATCCAGATGCCAAATTTCCACTAGAGACACACCCAAACATGTTTAATATATCAGAGTTTAATATGCTTCCCTTGGCAACAGAAAGGGTTCTACCAGAAA
>NC_056557.1:33924966-33936787 GCF_013358625.1 Macadamia integrifolia
CTTGGGCAAGGGGGTGGGGGTTGGGGTTGGGGTTGGGGTTGGGGTTGGGGGTGGAGGGGAGGAATGACACAGATCCCCTACCTGTCAGGATATCAGGTTGTATAGCATGCATCTGATCTTAACAAATCCATCAATAATCAACAAGATTCGCTACCAGTTGCAGATACATTCGCTCATGTTGATTGTAATAAAAGAGCAACTTTTACTCTCTCTCTCTCTCTCTCTCTCATAAGGAAATAAAAATGAGAAGGAAATGAAATGATAAGTAACAAAGCATGAAACAAGTTAAGACGCTACATAAGCACAGCAAGGTCAACATAGAAACGAATACACACCAGACAAGTTATAATGCTACAATAGTGAGCAAGAATTGGTGCTGCTTTCTTGCCGACCAAAGGCTGATTTCCCTCTTCCCCGTCTAGACTCACCACCCACACAACACCAAACTTGTCAGCAAAACAAACAATAAGACCATCATGGCTTATGGCAACTACACTCACTCGCTTTTCAGATCATCTGGATCATTACAGCAAACGGAAAAACAATCAGAAATAAGTTAAAGATGAATTTCCATTATGGTTAACAGAAACTAATAACCAATAGAATAATACAAAAATTAGAAACAGAAACAAACACAAAGTTGTAACTATAACATACATAGAAGGTTAAAGGAAACCCAACATTTCATGGGCTACAGTAAATACATCTTCAAATCAACAGTCACATCTAATAAAGTAACCATCTGATTCTAGAGTTTCTTTTTCTCTTTTTCACCCTAAACTCTTCATCATATCTGGCCATTATGTATGGCAACAGAATAAACCAATATGATAACTAATCAGGAAAGATTCCTGAAGTAGGACATACTCTCTTGTCAGACGATAAATCTAATGCTGAGTCCAGGATTCTTGATGCAACACATGTATATATATATATATATACATGTGTTGCTGTCATTACACTTTGCAGGCACTCCAGTGGGTATGTAGATTCGACGGATTTAAGAATTCATTAACTTACACAGTATGTAGGCAGTGCCAGGAATCCGTGGTCCAAATCTTGACTAGTTTGTAACTTGTAAGAGGCTCCCTTTGCACCAAAGCGTATTGCCCTTATGGAATCCGCATGAAGAGGCCCACCAGAATTATCAAGTAAAGTGACCGGACAATCTCCCCTGTCAAGAGGAACAAAACAATCTCCCCTGTCAAGAACTGGCTTCTAGAGCACCTCCTATCTATAATTACTTTTGGATCCATCTGGTTGCTTGTAAAATGTAGTCACGTAAATTAAAACAAAAATAAAGGGAACATTTTCCTAATCATTACCAACAATCATTCGGTAACTAATTTAAAACGTAAAAAATGCAGTAAAAGCTCTACTTCACCTTTTAACCAAATTACTTATATTATGTAGAAAAGATGGATTTGATGCCAAACTGAACTCATCTCAAATTGCTTTATGTTCTGGAATGGGGTTGAGATTCGGACACTATTACTCTTTGGACTCGTATCAATTCACAAGGTTCTCATGACCTCAAAGTGATAGACTACATTCAATATGAAGGAGAAAAATTTCTCTCTATTCAATTGCCCATCCAAGAGCATTTGGCTTCAGAATACTTGAAATCCTCTGATGAATAAGTAGCCCAATCAATTATAACTTAGAAGACCATACTCCGATCAACACCAAAACTTGTCAAAATTCAATCTTTTTCAAAACAGAAGAATCACAACCAACACCGCTCCCCAAAAAAACAGAACAAGAATAGAGGAAGAAGAAACCTCAATTACTAAATATCTCTTCCAATTTATCCTCCTTGTTTCAAAACTCATAACATGTGAACTAACTGTACTAATGATTTCATCACAAGCATTAAAATATTGCAAAAATACATCAAATCCAACTCTAACAGACGCTTGAACAAACTCGAACCTTAAGAAAATTTGCAAATTCATCAGAGAAACTCAAATCAAATCTTAGAAACTAAGATAAGAAACAAATAAAGCATACTCCAAATCAAAGACGCGAAGTTCAGCTCCGGCAGCAACTGCGAAAATTTTTTTAAGCGGGTGAACTGCAATTAGAGCTGGGGCAACCTCCATTTCTTTGTTAGTTTCTCCTTCGTCGATGGTTGTTTCCGCCATTTTTTCCCTCTGCAATGGCGACCTCGCAACCTGCTCTTTTCTCCCACCACTCGGGTAGAGTTTTAGGGATTTAGGCATTTAAAACTCTTCGTGGGCTCTCAAGCCGAGCCCATATTTTCCTGTGTATATCTGTTTAACTGGATATGGACCTCAATGGGCCTTTAAAGTAGGTCCCCAATCAACTGTATCATGATTAAATCCATTCATAGTTGGTTTGTCTGTCAGATGAAATCTGAACCCATGATGATGAAGAATTTTTTTTTTTTAGCTAATAAGGAATCCCTTAAATCCGTCCGATTTTATGATTCAGATCAAAAGGTAAACTTCGGTTAGACATAGCCATAGCTAACCCATGTAACAAATTAGTCGCGAGAGATTAGAGCAAAAAATGTCTGTTAACACACAATGCCTCTAAACCAATGGAGTTACACCCGAGGTGTTAGATAATGATGTAATCAACATTATGTATTGAGATCCATGATTTCTTACAACATAACTGCTTACACTGACTATGGTCCAGGGCCTGTACCCGTGGCTCATAGGCTTGTGTTTGTCCTTAATTCCTCCTCATTGCTGTGTGAGTGGATTTTTCCATTTTGGTAACCTATCTTATATTACTTACATAAACTTCTTTTGATAAAGTTTTGAATAACCATTGATCAATTTAAAGCTAATTTGGCTTAGATTACTGAACACATGACAAAGAAGGAATTGGTCCACTTAGTTTTGCTCATGTGGAAGGGTGATGTGTGATAGTTCTGACTATAGCATGGCTCATGAATGGTCTGTCTGGTTACATGTTAAATTTTAGACTAAAATTCAAAAACTTAGCATTTTTTGGCTTTTTCTTTATACTTTTAGCAATCCATTTATTTTCATTTATTTTATTTTAACTGTATTTTCAGAGCCTTTTGAATCACTTGGCTAGCCTTATATGGATTAAAACTTGACATGTGAGATGAGAATTTGGGGTCTACTTTCCACCAAAATTTTCGATTTCATATAATCTGTCATTGGTAAATATTTGGGAATTTGGGGTCTACTTTCCACCAAAATTTTCGATTTCATATAATCTGTCATTAGTAGGGATTTCAAGAAAACCTTGCTTATATTTTATTTTGAGAAGAAAGAGTGCTATCCGAAAGTATGTACTTGCACCAAGACACAATAAGCACAAAAAGATTGTGTTGCCCTGTGCTGAAGATGGTCGTGCACACCCTCCCATTGGCCGCAAATGTTGGTGTGTTTGTGCACTATCGTGTAGCATTCTTTTCCCCATTATTTTGATTTAAATTTACTTATTTTCTTATTTATTAGTAAGAAGTAAAAATAAACTTCTTCTTTATAACATTTTCAATAATTAATATTAATTATACAACTCGTGAAGTTTACATACATAAATGTGGATTATTAAATGAAAGATATAATATAATATATAAAGCATTCATGGCTAGAGCTCATCAATTAAGAACAATTGTTACAGCCGCAAGACTTGGGAGCTAAGGCACAGGTACCGGCGGGCTTGCCGGGGATGTTGCAATCTAGTTGGTAGCAGCAGGGCATGTTTCTGCAGGAGCTGGGAGGCCCACCTCTGCTGCAACACTTGCACTGCGAGCATTGCTGAAACCCAGCCAGCCTTCGACCCTCTCCCCCTTCTCCGTTGGCGCTGCTGCTGCCATAGGGGTAGATGTGATACTTGGTCGTCTCTACCGGTACTAGTAATTCTTCTTCTTCTCCTCTTTCTACGTTCTGTATCGACTCGTTGCGAGAAGTAGTAGTACTACTAGTCGTACTATAGACCTGGGCGACCAAAAGAAGAAGGAGAGTTACTACCATTCTTACGTTTTGATTGATCTTCATAAATCCTTCCATGATTCTATTCACAATTATGCAGAGATGGTTGATGAGTTTGTGCTTTGTGGTTTCAGGTCTTTTAACTGTTGATGAAGTGTTGTGTATAAGAGAAGATATATATAGAGCAGAATCTTGTTCAACTGAATCCAGTGGACTTAGGTTGTTAAAACAGTGGTCGTAGGTTGTTAAAACTGAACCAGTCTAAAACCTCTAGGAGAAACTGAAATCTTCCTTATAAAAGAATATAGTTTTTCCTAGTAACGGTGGCTGTCGAACTGTTAAGAGGCGTTAACACAACCCCCAAAAACTGTTAAAAGAGGCCAATATGGATCTGATTTTTAAAACTATGATCCACACGTAACAAAGAAGGAATTGTTGGTTTTAAAACAAGTATTTAAAACAAATGAAAATTCAAAATAGCTTTAAATATATATATATATATATATATTTCACTAAAAGGATCAAGATTTTATTAAAAGAAACAGAAAATTACACAATAGGAAAAAACATGATTCTTAAACCCCACCTTCGGCAATGCCATCAGCAGGGAAAGAATCATCAAGCACAAAAATTTATCTAGGCCTAGTAAGGGCATCATGGCTGAGTTCTTCCCTTATGTGATTAGGAAAGACTATATTTTTCCCTCAGGTACCAGATTTTGCTGATTCCTTGGCTAAAAAATCAGTAATCCAATTTGCCTCGCGATAGCAGTGAATAATTTTCCAGGATATTGAGTTCAAATAAGGTTGCAGGGCAACCCACATCTGGACAAAATACCAAGGAATACAAGAAGCTTGCACAACAGTCACCACCGAGACGGCGTCAGACTCTATCCATAAAGATCTCACCTTCAATTCTTTTGCCATTTGGATGCCTTCAATTAATGCTTAGAATCCTGCAATGTAATTGGTCTTAATGTCAAGAAAAAACCTGAACGATCCCAAAACGGCACCATTATTGTCGCGAAGAACGCCACCAGCCCCTGCCCTTCCTGGATTGCCAATAGAACTTCTGTCCACATTGAGTTTAACCCATCCCATCATAGGCTTACACCAGAAAATTTCTAGAATCACTGGAGCCTTGCTCGGAGCAATACTCAAGCCAAGGTGATGATAGCAAATAAGGTCAGATGGATACTTAACCTCTCATTGCAAAGTGATTTTGGCATCAAAGAAATCTTGCTTGATCTTTTCAAAAATGCAAAAAACAATCAAGTTTCCTCTCTTCATATCTGTGAGCATCCTTTCTTTCCACAGGTTGTCTGCCATAATAATCAACCCCATGGACCAAGGATCTTTCGCAGACTGTCCTAGTCTTCCTTAACCACCATTGAATAAGGAGACTGAAATTAGCAATCTGAGGCCAGGAAAGACCAAAACAGTCTAAGAATTTCTTCCAAATGGTCATAGCGATCCTGCAATCTAGAAATAAGTGATCAAAGGTCTCAGCATTCTCCTCACAAAGAGTGCATTTTGACACTGAAAGCACACCCTTCGCAGAAATAATATCACCAGTAGGAATTTTTTTATGCATAAGATGTCATCCAAAAGTTGATTGTCTTAGCTGCAAATATTTCCCCCAAACCATAGAGCTCCATCGGACCTTTGGATTGCGGTTCCTGATTTCGTTCCAAGCTGAAAAGAGACATTTTAGTAGTTGTTTAAGTACAAAATAAATTTTACAAGTTTTATACCTCATCATTTATTTGTCAATTTGGTTTTGGAGACATTTTATTCTCTTCTTTAAGGCTCATTATCTTTTCCGTTGCTAAAGATTTATGTAATCTTAGGTTACCTTTAGTTTTAAAGTCTCCTTATAATAAAGTATCTTCTTAATTCATCTTTTTAAAGTCCCTTAATTCTTTATCTCATTTGTCTTATAAATAGAGATGGACTTTAGCATTTGAAAGACACAGAACAAGTTCTTGAGTTATTCAAGCGTATGTTTTTAATTTTGTTTCTCTTGGGTTTTGTTGGATTTTACATGACCATTTTGTGAGTAATTTATTTTTAGTCTGAGCACAACCAAATAGCATTCGAAGGGGTCCAGTAGTCGAATGCACGATTACTGGGAGAGCCATTGGGCTGTTTTATCTTGGAGACCAATTTGTATTATTCTCGGTTGCACGATAGGGGGCATCTATGGTCTTAAGGACAATGTCAAGTGAAGCGACTTAGTCCACCAAATTTCTAACAATTTCTATTACAGGTCTATGATAATTCCATGCAGGTGACATATTGAAAGTTCTCCTCTACAATGGTGACACTTAGGCCCGTTTGATAACGTTTCAAGAAACGCGTTTCTATCGTTTTTGGACACAGAAACGGCAAAAATGGAACAAAAAGCGTTTGATAAAACTGTTTTGTTTCACTTGTTTTTAGAAATAGAAATACATATTTTTACCTATTTATGGTTCAAGAAACGACCCAGGAGAAACGAGTAGAACTCGTTTCACTGTTTCTGGAAACGACTTGTGGCCATTCTTTCGATGGTTACTATCGACGTCCAAAAACATGACTTATCAAACACCTTCAATTCCGTTTCTGTTTCTAGAAACGAAAATTTATGTTTCTGCCTTTTCTTGAAACAGAAACGGCAAAAACATTATCAAACAGACCCTTAAGTTTGCTCTCTCAATATTCTGACACATAATTTCCCTACAGAAATTGATCTACTTAGTTGTGCTATGTGGAAGGGTGATGTGGTGAATCCGACAATTGGATACCTTAGGAATGATCTAGACTAATTTTATGTCAAATTTCAAATTTAAATTCAATCTTTACCCTCCCATGTATTGACCACTCGGCATTTTTACGCTTTCTTTTATCATATATTTTTAGCAATCCAATATATTTTTTTTTTTCAAAAATATCATTAATTTTACTAGATTCTAGAAGCCTTTTTAGTTTTTTTTTTTTTTGGTAAATCGAAGCCTTTTAGTCACTCAACTAACTCTATCTGGTTTGAACTTGACATGTGAGCTACGGAGCTTGCACTCTATTTGACAACAAAATTTTAGTTTCATAAAAAATTTCATGTAGCAAATTTTGATGTCCAAGAAGGCTTTTGTTGGTAGAGTGTTTTATTTTTGAATTTTACTTATTTATATTACCAAATGAATATAACTAATTTACAACCCCAAAAAAGATGAATATAACTAATCTACATAGAGAGGGAAGACAAAGAAACGATTTTATGGGAGATTCTTTCTCATTATAAGTAAAGGTTCGTGTTTTCCATCACCCATGATGAAAAGAGAATCTCTTCACTTATAGGTTTTGACGCTCATATAAGGGATTCTTGGAACAGTGAAGGTAGTTTAAACATTTGTACACACATGGGAAGTCATTATGTCATTCCAGTGGTGAGATTCCAACTGTTTTGAGGATGCTTGGGGGTTTTGGACTTTGAGCCAGTGGAGCTGAAATTTAGGGATGAAATGGATTTGATGCCTTATGGGGTTTAGCTAAACATCAGAGAGCGAAAGGGGGAAAGGGTTTCTCGATTTTTTACTTCATGAAGGCTATATTTAGTATTCAACATGTGTAGGGGTAGTATGGTTATTAGGAAAACTAATTGAGGACTTAACAGTCATTTCTCATGGAGAGGGATGATAGAAAGAATCTCTGAGATTAGGGGAGGGGAGTGATATTCTTAAAAAGATGTAGGGAGAACTTAATCTTTCACCATAGTTCAAGAGAGGAGAGTGATATTTCCTCCGAAATAATAAGAAATATCTCTCTCTCCATTTAGTTGGCATGTAAAAAAAGGTATTGTATTACTACGTTTTTGCTATAGACTCAATTGTTTATTCTATTGATTCTTGCTCTCCTTGCTTCACTGCTGCCACATCCTCCCTTGCAACCCTACCCTCACTTAGCCTTGCAACACACCGCCTAACCGACTTCTTGCCCTTCCTAGCAACCACGCCCCACTCTCCGTACAACCCTGTGACCTCTCTCCTGTCCCCGCCCAACCCCACCACACCCCTTTTCTGACCATCCCACCCCATTGACCTGAAATTGAGAACTCTCCTCTCCTACCACACTCATCTATTTTTCCTCCCCACCCCACCGTGATCCGTAGCCCTGCCAAGCCCCTCTCTCTCTCTCTCCCCCCTTTTGCTCAATTGCGCACCCCCTTACTTCCCTATCTGCCTGCTCTTTCCACCCCCGATGAACCTACAACAGCCGCCCTCCCTCTCCAATGCTCACTCTCCACCGTAATGGAATTTTCATAATTAATATGTGCAGTGCTTGAATTGATTCTATAAAAGGTCTTCCCAACATTGTTCTTGAAACTTTGTGTTTCAAAATTGATCCCAGAATAGGTTTACCAAAGTCATTTCTCATTCTATCGAAATAGAATCAAGAAATATTAATTCTGCCTAAGAATAACTCCCACGGAAAGAAAGTGCAACCAAACATAGCCAATGCAGCTTTCATCCCCGGGGTTTATGAATACTTTATTCCCACACAAGCTCTAATGCCAAGATAGAATCATTGAATGATCAAGCATAAGATTTTGAGACTTCCATATACATAAAAAAGGACAAAGAATCATTACAGTTAATTTCAAATATGACAATTAAAGCTTCATCTCTTCTACTTTCTCCAGAATCCTCATCATCATGTTAGTTTCGTCAGCAAGTTACATTTCCAAAATCTAGATGGCACGGTTTAGGAAGATATATATTTTTTTTTGAATTAAGGTTTAGGGTGTTTAGAGAAACTTTTTCCTTTGTCTTGCTATTGTTATTCTTTGCATTCTTCCTCTGCATATCATTTTATATTCTTTCACGTAAAGAGCATCGATTGTAACATAGAGAGTCAAAATTATTTGAGAGATATTGAGAACAATTGAGAAGAAGGTGATGAAGATGGATGCTAAAGACCTGCAAAATAGATGGTAATAGGTAATGGTTTGCAAGATTAGTTAATGACCATGTAATGTGTTAGACACCACCTAATTGCCATCTTAATTATAGAGTGCATATGTGGGAGCCTAGAAATACCCTTGTTGATCTATTCTTCACTATTTGGAAGGAACAATTAATTGGATGGCCCGAATCAGCACTATGGCTTAGTTTGATTGTCTTGAAATGAATAAGAAAAAAAAAAAAAAATTGAATTTGAAGAAAGAGAGACATAAATCAATCATTGCATCATGATAATATTTTTTTTTTCCAAAGGATACATTAATAGCCACCCTCAGATTTCTCGCATTCTCTCTCTCCGCACAAACTATTTACAATTTTCTTGATTAACCAAATAAGCCATTATGGTAATTGGTAATTATCTAAAAAACCTAAGATCCATGTGGTCTTACATGAGTTGGGTCTAACATATGTGGACGCATAAGATTTAACCATTGCCACATTCAATTCCAACATGAATCAATCAATAATAGAAGGACAGAGTTTCTCTTACCCAAGATGAAAAAGGAATTCCTTCACTTTGAGCATCAAAGCAATTGGATTGCCAAGAAATGATATTTTCGACTTTATAAATAAATAAGGGGTGGAATTGTAATGATGACCTAAAAGTCTTATCATGGAGTCACTGCACAGGTAGATAATGAATTCTTCCTTTTTATGGAGCTCCAGTGCTAACAACAATCTTTCTTTCTTTCTTTCTTTCTTCTTTTTCTTCTTTCTTTTTTTTTTTTTTTTGGTAAAGAAGAATCATGTTTGAGATATATAGTGTGTTGGATGATCCTCATGTATATAGGATATAAGCAAAGCCCCTCCAATAGGTTATAATTTGAAGAAAAAAAAAAAAAATCTACCCGTTTAATTTTTTTTTCCACAACTTTGGATATTTACAAAGCATCCGCGGCACCTTGTCTTAGGCTTCAGTACATTAAACCATTTGAAACTTTTTAATCAGGTTGTGCTCACTTTGCAATCTCAGAATTGATTGCCTTTCCATTACCTATTATTTGTGAAGCTTTGGCAATTTATTCCAGGATTCTTGAAGCAATATACGAAAGTTTCCTATAATTAATCACAGAGTCAAACAATAAGGATCGATGTGGTTTGCTTATTTTCAAGACATATCCAGTACATCTCATCTAATCATCAGATTGATAATTGAGGATATCTAACATTTACTATCTTATTTTGATAATTGCAAATTTATGTATATTTCCACAAGTAGACAACTATTAGCTGACCCTTTGACTAGGAGGGTTGTGTATGACATTTTGGTCCTTTTCTGGATACATGAACAATGTTAATCCTTTGAGAAGAGATGTATTGGCTCTGTCTTGAAGATAATTGCAAATTTATATATGTTTCCACAGGAAATTATTAGCCGACCCTTTGACTAGGAGGACTGTGTATTACAGTTTGGTCCATTTTCGATCCATTGGTATAGGAACAATGTTGTCTTGTTTCTTCATCCATGAATGCTTCGTAGCTCCATGAATAGATTTTCTTCAACCTCCCCCGCCCCCTCTCAAAAAAAAAAAAAAAAAATAAAAAATAAAAAATAATGAAATTAAAATTACTTGTAACTTCTTCTTTATAACATTTTCAAGAATCAAAATCAATTATTTCACTCGTGAAGTTTACATACATATATGTGGATTATTAAATGAAGATACAATATATAACGCATTCATGGGTAGAGGTCAGCAATTAGAACAAGAGTTGCAGTTGCAAGCCTTGGGAACAAAGGCACAGGTACCGAATGGCTTGTCAGGGAGGTTGCAATTGATCTGGTAGCAGCAAGGCATGTCTTTGCAGTTGCTGGAAGGCCCACCTTTCCTGCAACAGTTGCACTTCGAGCATACCTTAAATGGTCCACTTAGCTTTCGACCCTCTCCCCCTTCTCCGTTACCACTGCCGCTGCCATTGGAGTAGATGCCATACTTGATCGTCTCCACCGGTACTAGTAATCCTTCTTCTTCTCCTCTTTCTCCTACCGGTATCATCGACTCGTTGCGAGAAGTACTACCACTACTAGTACTATAGACATGGGCGTGTTGGGGATCCTTTACCATATTAAACATATGAATAACCCTATTGATATTAGAATACAAGAATCATAAACCAATCATAAAAGATTAACCATGGGTGTAGTCCCTAAACCAAGAACACACAAACATATAGATTTACCCCATACATGATAATCAATGGGAGTAGAAGAATACATGTGTGTAAGTTTAGAAGTACCATAAGTATTGTTCACATAACTCTCTCCCATGTGCTTGAAGATTAGTCTCATGACGATTGTAACTAAGAACTACACAATGGAGTCCTGTTTGACATTTAAAATGTAACCGCAAGCGTACGGATCAGTGTAGCTACGGGTCAAACACAGGGAGAGTAGCCACTTTATTTTTTTATCTCTTTTAATAATGCGAAAGTGAACTGATTAATAATTGTGATCTAATTCTAATTACCGTCCTAAACATATGTATCTAAAATAACGTCCTAACCATTCGTCATCTAAGAATTTAAAGACGCAAGCCACGCAATTAAAATTAAATAAATAAATAACTGAAAATAATCAACCCACGCAATAAAAAAAAATAATAAAGGGAAAAAAATGTTGAAATAAAAATAAAGTAAAAGAAAGGGGATAAAGCTAGAGAGAGACTCACAAGTAGGTTTCTCTACTTAGCCCGAGGGATGCATCATAATATGAGTTTCCCTACTTGACCAGAGAGTCACTCTTACAAGGGTTACTCTACTTGGCTTTAGGGAAAGGGAGACAATTAAAATAAAAGCAATAAATTGATGGTTCTATGGCTAGGAGGGCCAAAGCCAACACATACACTAGCCATGAACCTTGGGGGAGAGGGATAGCAATAATGTA
>NC_056557.1:33936807-34028232 GCF_013358625.1 Macadamia integrifolia
GGATAAATTATTCCATGATCCAAGCACTTTAAGATCTCTTTCTTAATGGCTTCCATCATCACTGGGTTAGCTCTTCTTTGGGGTTCCGTGGATGGTTTGGAATCCTCCATAAGATGTAAATGATGTTGCATAATGGAAGGGCTTATACCCTTGATATCAGTCATGGTCCAACGTAGGGCTTCCTTATTATCTTTTAACACTTTAAGTAACTCCTCTTCCTGGCTAGAAGTCAAATTTGAAGAAATAATTACAAGAAGAGTCTGGTCAGGCCCTAGGAAAGCATATCTCAAATTAGATGGCAACTCCTTAAGATCTAGCTTAGGGGGCTCAACTATGGAAGGTTTGGGAATGGAATTGGAAAGGGGTCTTAAGGGCTCCACAAGTGTGTGAAGACTCAAGACTTCAGAAAAGAAATTTTCACTTTCATCATCCAACTCATCCATACACTCTTGGAATTCTGAATCAAAATCAATATCAAAGTTGGTAACTAAATCATCAGAAAAATCTAAAAAATCCTCAAGCATATTGATCTCTTCTTCCATATGTGGTTGTTTGCCAATCCTAAACATGTTAAACTCAACAGTTTGGTTACCAAAAGATAATCTTAGGAAACCATTCCGACAATTGATTAATGCATTACTGGTAGCCAAGAATGGTCTTCCTAAAATTATTGGGATCTCATCCTTGGTTGAGAAGGGCTTGGTATCTAACACAATGAAATCAACAGGGAAAATAAATTCCCCCACATTTAGTAAGACATCCTCAACCATCCCTTTAGGAATCTTAACAGACCTATCTGCCAACTGAAGAGTAGTTTCAGTGGCTTTCAATTCTCCCAATCCTAGTTGCTTGTACACATGGTAAGGTAAGAGATTCACACTTGCGCCAAGGTCAAGTAAGGCATGCTCAATATAGGTGTTGCCTATGACACAAGATATGGTAGGGCTCCCTGGATCCTTATATTTGGCTGCTATAGGCTGAGTAATTATGGAACTAATGTTACCTGCCAAGAACGCCTTTTTGGGCACACTAGTGATACGTTTCTGAGTACACAAATTTTTCAGTACCTTTGCATAGGCGGGGATCTGAGATATGACATCCAAAAGAGGGATGTTCACTTTTACCTTTTTGAAGACTTCTAAAATTTTATCCATGGAAGCAGTCTTCTTTTTATGTACCAAGCGATTAGGAAATGGGATATGATGAACATAAGGACTGTTAGGAATTTGCCTCTGTTCAGAAGAATCATTTTTGGTTTTCTCAACCAAATCATCTTTAGTTTCAGAAAAATCTTTAGGTTCATCAGACGAACCTGGAACAAGAGGCACACTTGTGTCTTCAACTGAAGAAGAGTTAATAGGAGTAATAGATGGGGAAGATTTAGAAACACTCTGTTGGTACTCTCTACCACTCCTAAGGGCATAAACAACATTGCATTGGTTAGAGGGCGCTTGTTGAGTCTGACCTTGTACTATATTCAGTGGTGCATTAGTTGGTCCTTGTGAACTAATAGGCTGATGATGCCTAGCGTTAGGCTCTGGTTGACTGGGTAAAATTCCCTTCTCCCTCTCACTCATAATTGAGACAACTTGGGTAAGTTCTCTCGTAAGATTTTGATGGCTTGTCATGAGGAGGGCCATATTTTTTTCCAAGTCACTTATTCTACTTGCCTCTCCAATGTTGGTAAACCCAGGGGGTTGCTGATAAGATGATAGAAGAGGGGCCCTAGGAAAACTCGCCTGAGGTCCTACATTTGACCTAGGAAAAGTATTTTGGGAAAAAGATTATTGTGCAAAGGGAGGCCTTTGGGGTCCAGGTTGACCTTGATTATAGAAATTCGAAGGTCCTGCTTGGGTGCCCTGATTCCAAGAGAAATTTGGGTGATTTCTCCATCCTGGATTGTAGGTGTTACTATATAGATTATTCTGGTATAAGGCATTAACACTATCATTAGAAGTGCCCCCAGAGGTGTTGGGGCATTCTTCCATGACATGTCCAGGGGATTGGCACCAAGCACAAATCTTAACCAAATTGACTGATGATGGCTCTCTTGGAATAATAGCCTCAATCCTCTTGATTAGGCTATCCAAATGGGCTTCCTTGGCTACTATCCCATCCACAAAATATCCTTTTTCTTCTATGATTCTTTCACTCTCTTGGGTTGATTCCCACTCACGGGTTTTGTCAGTTAAGTCAAGTAAGAATTCCCATGCATTTCCTTCATCTGTAAAGGATGTGAATCCCTCAGGACACATAGATTCTATCATTTGTTTAGTTGGATAATCAATACCCTCATAAATTATTTGACATAAATGCCATAGGTCTAGGCCATGGTGAGGGGCATTCTTAGAGTAGATCCTTGAATCTCTCCATAAGTTTGGAAAATGACTCACTAGACTTTTGCCTAAACTGAAGGATATCACTTCTAAGCTTATTAGTCTCGTGAGTTGAGAAAAACTTCTTAAGGAAGACAACTGTGGACTATTCCCATGAAGTTATGGAATTTGTGGGTAATCCATACAACCACTTCTTAGCCTAGTCTTTCAATGCAAAAGTGATAAACCTAAGCTTAACAGCATCATCAGAAAGCTGTTGGATCTTAATTAGAACACATACCTCTTTAAATTCCCTTAGAAATAGGTATGCATCCTCAGAGGTCAACTCATGGAAGTGGGGCAACATAGTGATGTATTGAGATTTGAGTTTAAAATTATTGCCCTAGGCTTGTGGTAGAACTATACAGGAAGGTTGGGCTGTTCTAGCAGGGTAGAACCTATCTTTCAGAGATTTAGGTGAAGGGTTTTGCTGTTGGTCTCCCATATTGAAGGGTTTTAAAGAGAGCAAACGTATAGGGTCACTACTTGTTGGATCTCTTCTTTCTAACCGATTCTTAGTATTACGTACCCACTTAACACTCATGCAACAGAAAACGACCTACAACTAAAGTAAGACATGCACAAAAGAATGGATAGCAAAACTTTTTTTTTTTTATGATTTTTTGATTTTTTTGATTTTTGGGAGCTTACCGGCAGGGATCTGGGGTTGCTCAGGTCAATTCCTGAGGTACTGCTATAGGGCGAAACCTGTCTTTATCATACTGTGAGGCATGGCGACCTCCACTGATACAACTATTATTGCAAGTTGTTCTTCTCAGAAATTCAATAAAAGAAAAGCAAAAATATAAAACAAAGCAAACAAAACACTTTGATTTACCAAAAGAAAGTGAAAAATAACATGGAACTGTCTCCCCGGCAACGGTGCCAAAAATTTATTTGGGATTTAAAATGTAACCGCAAGCGTACGGATCAGTGTAGCTATGGGTCAAACACAGGAAGAGCAGCCACTTTATTTTTTTATCTCTTTTAATAATGCAAAAGTGAACCGATTAATAGTTGTGATCTAATTCTAATTACCGTCCTAAACATATGTATCTAAAATAACATCCTAACCATTCGTCATCTAAGAATTTAAAGACGCAAGCCACGCAATTAAAATTAAATAAATAAATAACTGAAAATAAACAACCCACGCAATTAAAAAAAATAATAAATAAAGGAAAAAATGCTGAAATAAAAATAAAATAAAAGAAAGGGGATAAAGCTAGAGAGAGACTCACAAGTAGGTTTCTCTACTTAGCCCGAGGGATGCATCATAATATGAGCTTCCCTACTTGACCAGAGAGTCACTCTTACAAGGGTTACTCTACTTGGCTTTAGGGAAAGGGAGAATTAAAATAAAAGCAATAAATTGATGGTTCTATGGCTAGGAGGGGCAAAGCCAACACATACACTAGCCATGAACCTTGGGGGAGAGGGATAGCAATAATGTAACGACTGAAAATAAAAATCCTAAATTAAGAAAAAAAGGGTAGTCAGAAGAGGGAATGAGAGGGGGGAGAGAAGATTACTGAAGGAGCCTACTTACTTGAATCAATGCTTGAACTTGAAAAAAAAAATTGCTCCACGGCTCGTGATCTTGTCACCTAGATCTAAGCCTAGAACTATAACTTAAAAAATTACAACTCAATTGCATAAATCATAAACATAAAAGGGTTGAATAAAAATAAAAGAGTGCTTGCATTAATTGAAATAAAAAAAAAAGCTATTACAAAAGTGATTGAAGAAAAGATAAAGAAGAACTAAAACTAAAGAGAGAGCAAGAGAAAGAGAGAGCAACTAAAAAAAACTAGAAGAAGAATGAATTGTCTCCCCTCCTCTTACATGAGTTGTATTTATAGGGAATGGGGAGGTAGGGTAACAAATTTCTCTTTCCTAAAAGAGAGAAACCCACAATTGGTTGTGAGATCTTTTGAGACCAAAAGTGCTAAGGTGGAGGAGAGAGAAGAGAGAAATAAATTTTGAGAAATTTCCTATAATTTGTTTGCTTATTTTCTTTCCTTTTTTTTTTTCTAATTTATTTCTCTTCCTTTTCTCCCTCCAAGGAATGATTTTCTTCTTGCTTTATGTGATTTGGACAATCTTTTGGTGGGTGATGATGTGGAGGAGAGAGAAGATTTGGACAATCTTTATTTCTCCCCTTTTTTTCTCTTTCCTTTTTTTTTTCTTCTCTTCTCCACGATTTTCTTTGCTTCTAATTTGATGTGGAAATCCCCTCCATGACCTTAGTGCTTTAAGTGAATGAAAAACAGGAAATCTTCAACAAATTCTCTAAAAAAAACAACCATGAGATTCGAACTTGAGACCTCTTGATGAGCAAGGGAATTTTGTACACTATAGCTGACCAACTACGCTAGGTAGTTGTTGTTACCAAAAAAAAATCTTCAATCACTTAAGGATGTAGTCCATCGATCCTTGTTGGCATTTGGAGTATTCCTTGTACCTCTGAGACAATTGCAAACGGGCTGGTTTTGCATCTCGGTTCAGTTCTGATCCATTATTCTTTTTCTGGCCTGAAAAGAATAATCATTTGTACGGGTGACCAAACGAATGTGTACTTTTCATTGAACACGTCCATCTTGCTCAGAATTTCATCCTCTTCGCAACCATAGAAAGAAATAGGACCTCTTTATGTGTAAAATTGAAGATATAGCGCCCGATAATCCTTAAGGCATTGAAAATATAAAACCTGCAAAAAGAGAGTAAAACCCAAGGTAGCTCCATTCTAAATATGTAAAATGCATGTTTTACTACCCTAGATTTCACACATAAATGTGCTCATCAAGTCCCAGTCGCTAAGATCTTCTGCAGCCTTTCACCCTTGGAACTAATCTTGTGGGGGAGTCCGTGCTTCCAAAACCATGAAGGTGTTAAACTGATTGCTACAGGGACCTTTAGCTTCTATTTATAATAGAATTCCTAAAACCTAATTCATTCCCACAATGGATTGGGCTAAGAGTTTCCTAATCAGAGTGGGTCTATTATTGCTTGGGCCCAATGGATCAATCGGCATCAGTTAAGCCCACATAAAAATCCTAACAATCTCTCACTTGGGCTATATTGATATTGATGTCTTTCCATTGACACCTGCCAAATAATCCCAAGACTAAACACCACTCAAACAAATTTTGATTCAATCAATAATCTCTATTGTTGAACAATAGTAGAAAATACACCTCAATATATAGCATATAACTATCTAATGTTACAAACAATAAAAAATTATCAATCCAAATCGCATGGAAACATATGTATATATAAATATATATATAAGGAATTGATATCATACCTGTGACCACATGAAATATACATTTCCTTATAGGTCCTTTCCTGATCTAAAGATCAACCTACCTTGAAAACCTCACAGGTAGAAAACTTTGATATTAATCAACACTTGGCAAACCACCATTTTCTTGAATTAATATCTTACTTTGGCATACCGCCTATGGACAATTGCCACTTTTATGGATTTAGGTTAAATACCACCATAAATCACAAACTTTGGTAAACCGCCTGTGGTTAATCACCACTACCATGGATTTATGTTAAATACCACCATAAATCACAAACTTTGACAAACCGCCTGTGATAAACCACCACTTCTTTGGACATAGGCTAAATACCATCATACACAAATTCTGACAAAATATCATCAATCGTCAATTACCTTGACTTATCGTCAATTACCTTGATTTATCGTCAATTACTTTGGCTAAGCACTGCCAATAAACCTTAACAAGCACATCCTTTAAACTTTGGCTTTTGCCACCATGATATCTTTGGTTAAATGAGATCATAAAACTCCCACTAACCAAGCATATCAAAAATCTCAATAACACCAATATTAAAAACATGGCTCTTGAGCACTTTGTCGATAAACTTGGATGACATCACCTTTGGGCAAATGTCACATTTACCTTAGGAAACACACAATTGAACTGAATGTACCACTTTGGTGGGTTTCACTCATTCTTATCATATTTTTCACATTAGAGATGAATATATGTACATAAGTGTATGTTTTAATGTGTTTCTTACACAATCAGGGACAACACAAACAAATGAAGCATAAATGTACATAAATAATTTAGAGAACAGAATTTAAGATAAAATCAAATCAAAATTACTCCAAAGTCATTATAAACTTAATAAGGCAATAAAATTGTTCCTATTTCCCTTTAGTTGTGCTTTGTTCAACAACAACACCTGTTTGGGTTCCCTGAGAGCTAAAACCAGATCAAGTAACCCTAAAAATCTCAAGTATGAATCATACACACCAAATAACTGGGTTAGAAAATTTAATATGTACATCTAGTAGATAAACTATACAATAAATGTACATCTAGCAGATAAAATACAAAGAGTTACAACCGTAACTACATTCCTATCATTTGGGCTAAAAATGCACCGGTCCTCTTGTAAATCCAAATTTACTGTGAAAATACAATTACTTTTATCACATGTGGGCTTAGAAACCTCTAAGTTATAGTCATTTTCATACATGTATTTTCTTTAACTTGGGTGATATCACATTTGGGCAAATGTCACCAATTTTGCTACGCTTGAAAAAACTATGAAAGAATAGGATGTGCCACTTTGGTGGATTCCACACAATCCTTTCATAGCTTCCTAGAAATATACTGTGCAGCATAAAATGTGTGGAAACTCACACCCAGTTTAATTCTAACATATTTATCCATCATAGGGTGTTTCAAACAAAACATACAAGTACAAAATGACATGAATATGAATTTACTATATATTTCAGTCATAAATAAATTTTTAATATCATGATAATAATAAATCAATGCAAAATTCAAAATAGTTCTTTTGCATGAAAAATAATATAGTACACTGAATTTATTCTCTCACTAGCAGCCTAGTATACTGACCTTCTACTAGTAACATCCTCCTACTAGCAACCTAGTATACCGAATTTATCCTCCCACTAGTCGAGCCACATAAAACAGCTTAAGATCCATACTTCTATCCTCTCACTTGGTTCGACCAGTCATAAATCAATCCATTTATTGAAGAACACAATTCGTTAAATGTGACATACATATAAACTTGTTCACATAAGCCCAAAAACAAAAGAAACCAAACATTTATCAATTAATGTTCATAAATAGGTTTTCAGAGAACAATAGCAGTGTTTGAGAACTTGGAATTGGATTGATCAAAACCGACACTAATCTAACCTAACCAATCCGAATTGATCCAATTAGAATACAAAAATAACACATTAAACAAACCTATAACCTATGGTCATAGTGATGAAACCTTCATCCACCCTATTGCCATTGATCAACTGTCCAATACATTTTAGGGCAAAAATCTTTGCTTTAAAAGCATAATACCAAACTATTGATTTGGTTTTCCTAGTATAGAAAACTAGGTCTTTGAGACATATGTAGACCTCCATATTTTCAAGCCACTTTTAAAGACATTAGCTTAATGGTTCAATTCAAGAAAGAATAATCCATTTGATATTTAATTAATGCATGTAACATCAATAAAAACCAATATTACATCACTAACCATTAAACATAACCAAAGTGTTAACTGAACTACAATCTCAACCTTTGGGTCTGGAATGCACTAGTCCACTCAAAAACTACAATGACCGTGGGAACTCTTCAACTTCAAAAATTACCATCACTTTTAGATGCATAACAACTTCTAGGTTAAGGTTTACCTAGAGTACACATGCATTTATGCTTATCTTTGATAATGTTGCCTTTGTGCAAGCATTACCTAATTCCTGCTAATAATTTTCTATGTCTTTGAATATAAGACAAAACTTTTGAGTTGTAAACCTATTGCAGTAATCTTAGATTTTACCACTTTGGTGGGTTCAATGTCACATTTGGATGAACATTAGCAACCTTGTTACCAATCATTATTTTCTGTATTTTCAAACAAAGAAGACCTTTGATTTGTATTCTATTACAATAAGGTTGAACTTTACCACTTCTGGTAGCTAAAAGTGGGATTGTTAAGCATGAATAAAAAAATATTCATAAACAAAAGTATGAACTATCATTACCAATAACAAAAAAGTTCATATTCTGATATGCAAGTAATGTATGAGTTGATTTTCTTTTATTTCTTCCAATTAATAGGAAAATCATAAAGAACCATAAAACACTCATACTTGTAACTTATACAAAATAAACCATAAAAGTTGACCAAAACTAGGCTCATAATATATCAAAACGAAGAGCATGAAAAACTGGACTCAATGCAAAAAACCAGGGTGAAAAATTCCTCACTGTTTGCCCGTACGAGCCATTTAAAGCATGCTGCCAGAAATTTAATTTTTAACTTTTTTGTTTGAACCAAACCCAATCGAACCAGCCCAAATGGGATGAACCAAACCGGTTCAATCAAGTGGGTCGTGGTTTGACACAAATAGATCAAAAATTCAGGTCCATGGGTCAAATATATGGGTCATTGGTTCGGATCAAAAGCCAATGGTCAAACTTTGACTGGGTTAGTAAACACGACCATTGGGTCTATGAGTTAACCCAATGGGTCGAACCAATCCATTAGATAGTCAACCCAGTCCAACTCGAAAACCCTAATCAAG
Source organism: Macadamia integrifolia (assembly GCF_013358625.1). Taxonomy (NCBI): domain Eukaryota; kingdom Viridiplantae; phylum Streptophyta; class Magnoliopsida; order Proteales; family Proteaceae; genus Macadamia; species Macadamia integrifolia. The sequence goes on from NC_056557.1 coordinate 33,945,796, forward strand.
TTCAAATATTCATATTCATGTCAAAAATAAATTTTATTTAAATTTTACTCTCAACAAAACTTGAACCTTAAACCCATAGGTTAAAAAGAACCCACAAACCAATTCAACACCATATGAGCTTGTGAACAAAAAGCTCAAAGAAAAATAATAGACATTAATAACTATACAATTGTTTTTTTTTTTTTTTGAAAAACAAAAATTATTTTCTCTCTCCTTCGATAGCCGGTTTCCAATGGTGCGTGTCGACGCGTTCAGAGGTTTTCGGTGACTTGTGTATACCATTGCGACTGTCTTCGCGTGCTCTACAACTTTTGTAAAGAAAGTTTTCTCATACGGGACCTATAAGTGAGTAAAATTATGATTTCCATGATTTGAGACCCAAACCCTGTACAAAATCAATTTTACTTTGATTTTTCTTGATTCTAACACTATAAAGCTTGGCTCTGATACCAATTGTTGGGGATCCTTTACCATATTAAACATATAAATAACCCTATTGATATTAGAATACAAGAATCATAAACCAATCATAAAAGATTAACTATGGGTGTAGTCCCTAAATCAAGAACACACAAACATATAGACTTACCCCATACATGATAATCAATGGGAGTAGAAGAATAAATGTGTGTAAGTTTAGAAGTACCATAAGTATTGTTCATATAACTCGCTCCCATGTGCTTGAAGATTAGTCTCATGACGATTGTAACTAAGAACTACACAATGGAGTCCCAGCCGCTAAGATTTTCTGCAGCCTTTCACCCTTGGAACTAATCCTGTGGGGGAGTCCATGCTTCCAAAACTATGAAAGTGTTAAAGTGACGGCTGTAGGGACCTTTAGCTTATATTTATAATAGAATCCCTAAAACCCTAATTCATTCCCACAATGGATTGGGCTAGGAGTTTCCTAATCAGAGTGGGTCTATTATTGCTTGGGCCCAATGGATCAATCGGTTTCAGTTAAGTCCACATAAAAATCCTAACAGGGTGACCAAGAGATGAAGAGTTACTACTATTCTTAGGTTTTGATTGATGTTCATAAATCCTTCCATTTTTCTATTCACAATTATGCAGAGATGGTTGATGGGTTTGTGCTTTGTGGTTTCAAGTCTTTTGACTGTTGATGAAGTGGTGTGTATAAGAGAAGATATATATAGAGCAGAATCTTAAATATTGCTGGAGAGAGAGAGAGAGAGAGAGAGAGAGAGAGAGAGCCCTAAAACTGAAATCTTAAAAAAGAATATGGCTTTTCCTAGTAATGGAAGGTGTTTAGCCGTTTACCAAAAATAGGAGAGAGAAAATGGTTTAAAGTGGGGTGGCCTACATCATGCAAGGAGGCCAGATCAGACCCATCATCGACGGTGGCTCAATGTACTTGCTTTGATGGCTTAAAGTGAGGTAGCCTCTTATGACTTTTATACATAATCGTCGAGTCATCCACAATGGAAGTAGAACTATATCAATAAGAAGAAATAGGAGAGAGACACAAAATCCTTTTCACATGTATGATTAAAGGGTTAGTATCGATTAGATCGGAATGGTACTAGCCTTGACTGATTTCAGATCTTAACTTCACATGTATGATTCAAGGGTAAAATCATAATAAAAACTGATTTAAAAAAAGAAGAAGAAGAATGTAGTCTATTCTGGAATGATATCAGAATGGTATCAACCTTGACCGATACCATGAATATTCCCGAGTTTTAGAACCTTAGTCAATAGTGCATTTTATTGTTTTAACTCGTGATCCAAAAACTGCTTGAGCATTCTCCCCATATGGAGAGTTGATCGAGACTCTCAATTAGTTGTTTGTCATGTCCTCTTCCACCCATTTAAGTTAGGCTCATATTCACCCAAGGATTTAAAACATGGATGAAAATTGGATCGGTTCCAAAAAAAACCTTAGAATTAACCTTCAAATCTAAAATCTCAAATTTTAAGATTTTGGAGTAAAAATCAACTACATCAAATTGGTAGTGATCAAAACCAAGACTGATCCAATTCCATGCAATTTTTAACAATAGTGTAGTATGGACCTGGATCCTCTCCAGTGCGTCCAACGTGTATCAGATGGCTAACATGCATCCCAAGTGCATCTTAGCCGTCAGATATGTGTTAGAAGCACTACATGCTGAAGTGTTGGAGAGGATCTCGTTCCATGTAGTCACATCGTGGATGAATAGTTATACACATGCATAAACTGGGCCACCCATTAAGTAGGACTAATCACCAATTGGGACTTTGCAGAAGGCACCAACCTAGTGTCCTGTTTTTGTTTTTTGTTTTTCACAAATATCCTTCTAAATACTCTTAATGAAAACATAGAAAGATATTTATGGAAGAAAAAAGACACATGTTGTGAAACCATACATGAACATACATGAAGGGTGACTGGGGTTGCAATATGGAGGGAGAAAAGAGCTTTGAATACCTTTTGGTATGTTTCAGATTTGTGGATTCATTAAGTTCTTCAGCAGTAATTAGGATTTAAGAGAGTAGTTGTTGCCTTCGTGCTTCACTTTGATTTTGAATCTTAAGTTACTTTGTAAGATAATAGAGATAAAAAGTCCACTTTACTTGGTGTCCATTTTGAAAAAAAAAAAAATATATATATATATATATATATCATATACATACTTTCACATGTATGACAAGTAAACATTATAGGCCATTTGCTAATCCCGGATTTTACCAACAATTAAAGCGGACATAATGACTCTTGCAAAGATAAATCCATCAACATTAGAAGAAGGACCGAGTTTTTCCAACCCTATTCACCAGGAGCATCGGTACCATTGGATTATACCAAAGGGAGGATATGTTTTGTAACCAAGAAAAGAAAATAGTACAAAAGACATAATAAGACAAGAAAGAATGATTACACAATGATTTTTTATGTTTACCAAATGTAGCCTAAAAGTCCAATCTTAGGGTCATTTCACCAATGAATCTTGTCTGAGATATATAGTGTACGTATTGGGTGATCCACATGTATTCAGGATATAAGCAAAGCCCGTCCAATGTGTTATATGGTTTGAAGTGAAAAAAGTTGGATTTTACTTGAGGCCGGATGAGGTTCACGTACAAGATTGTCAAGTCCAGGCATTTAGAATCCACTAAATACAAAAAGAGAAAAAGTGGATTCTAAATACCAGGATGAGGAGCGTATGAAAAAATATCGTAGCTGAACTTGATCTAGTCTCATGTTACTTCTCTATCACTCACTATACTTACCCCAAAAATCTAACAGACTTCCTTTCCATTATCTATTATTGGTGAAGCTCTCTGAATTAATTCTAAGATGCTTGAAAAATATCTAAAGATTTCTTACAAATAGTCATCTCATCAGATAACAAGGATTTGATTTGTTTATCATCAAGATATATCCAGGATGACTCCTCTCATCATCAGATTGAGAGTGGAGAATATCTAGCATTTGCTGTCAATTTAGCTGATTCTTTGTCTGGGAGACTTCTGTATGACAGTTTGGCAAGACTGAATTAGTTTCACATATGAGAACAATCTCGTACGTCCTTGGTCTGTGGATTTGAAATCCAATTTCTCTCTCTTCATTTAATAAATTCTAAATCTACGGACCAGAAACATACAAGACTGTTCTCGTATGTGAACCTGAACTAAGTTCCAGTTTGGCCTCTTTCTGATCCTTCCATGGAGTTCTTGCCCCGCACACCCCCCACATCCACACCCACACCCACACCCAAACCACCCAAAAAAATATATATTGGAAACTTCTTCTTTATAACATTTTCAAAATCTAACCCAATATCAATTACAACACTTTATTAATTAATATATAAGGCATTACTGGGTGCTAGCTGATCTTTAAGCACAATTGGTACAGCCGCAAGCTTTGGGACTAAAGCCACAGGTACCGAAAGGCTTGCTAGGGATGTCGTTGCATTTGAGTTGGAAGAAGCAGGGCATGTTGGTGCAGGTACTGGGAGGCCCACCTTGCTTGCAACAATTGCAGGTGGAGTATACCTAAGCCGGTGATCCACCAACCAGCCTTCGACCAAGTTCTCCTCCATTGCCGCTGCTGCCATATGAGTAGAAGGGATGATAGCTAGTTGTGTCAGCCAGTACTAGTATTCCTTCTTCTTCTGTTCCTCCTCCTCCTATACAAGACCCAAAATGCAGGTGGGTGACAAAGAGAAGAAGAAGAGTTACTACTTTCATTAATCCTTCCATTCTACTATTCAGAATTATGCAGAGATGGATGATGGTTTGTTGTGCTTTATGGTTTCTACTTCTAGTCTTTGAACTTTCGAGTGCTGTGAAGATGTGTGTATAAGGGGAGATTTATATAGAGTAGAATCCTCTTCAACTGAAAAAAAAAAAAAAGAAAAAAAAGTGGACGTAGGTTGTTGAAATTGAACCACTCTAAAACCTTGCTGGAGAGAGAGAGAGAGAGAGAGAGAGAGAGAGAGAACTCTGAAACTGAAATCTTCCTTAAAAAAAAGAATATGGTTTTTCTAGTAATGGTGGGTGTTTAGCCGTTTACCCAAAATAGGAGAGAGAAATTGGGTTAAAATGGGACGATCTACATAATGCAAGAAGCTCATCATCTACTGTTAAAATTTCCATGTTAAAATCAATTGGCTTAAAGTGCATGACTTCTTATAGCTACATAATCATTGAGTCACCTACTATGTGAATAAGGAAAAATAGGAGAGAGAGAGACACAACCCTCACAAGTAGCTCAGAGGATTTTAATCCAAGAAAAAAAAAATAAAAAGACAACTTAGAGGACCTACTAATTGGGCATGAATTCTCTCCAACACTGAACCCGATGGGGTTGGAGGGTTCAACTTGCTGGAGAGGATAATTCCCATTGACAATCTATTTGTTAAGAAAAAGTTTTAAAAGCCATGTCTAATGGAAGAATATATTCATATTTTCACTTAGACACAATTCTTATCTTCAGAGAGCTCTCTCTCTCTGTCTCTCTGTCTCTCTCTCTATCTCTCTGTGAGTCCACAATGGATCTCTAAGACCAATCTCAATAAGCCTCGTTTAAGGGGTTTTGGATCCACTCCGCACGTGATGACTGGCAGAGGATCCCATCATCCATGGGTTCTAAGCCAATCAATATCATAGTTATTAGAAAAGGGGAGAATAGATCCACTGCTCGTACGATCATCTGATCATACATGTGTGGATCCAACACCTGTCCTTTTAGCTTTCATATATAACCCTCTTCACCCTTGTAATGGTAAAAAGTGAGACAAGTGTTGGATCTTCAAATGTACAACTAGGTGATCGTACGTGCAGTGGATCTCAAAAAGTGGAAGGGAACGATCAGTATTGGTAGGATCAGAATGGTATCCATTTTGATTGATCCGTGATCCTAATCTTTTTGGTCTTGTTTCACATGTATGGTTCAAGGGTAAAATTATAATAAAACTGATTTTTTTTTTAAATGGGGGTAGATCTGTCTGATTCAGTCTATTCTTGAATGGTATCGAAATGGTTTCAATCTTGACCACTCTCGAGATTTAGAACCTTGGTCAATAGGAATGCATTAATTGCTCTAACTCCTGATTCAAATATTGCTTGACCATTGAGATCCAAGAGGGTTACTACTCTCCCCCCATGGAGAGTTGATCCGGATTCTCGTTTAGTCGTTTGTTCTATGGAAAGATACCTTAGAATTGGCCCTCAAATCTAAAAACTCAAATTTTAAGATTTTGGAGTAAAAATCGATTATTTCAAATTGGTATTGATCAAAACCAAGACTGATCCAATTCCAATTTTTTAAATAGTGCAGTATGGACCTGGATCCTCTTCAGTGCATCCGACGTTTATCAAATGGTTGGCATGCACCCCAAGTGCATCCTAACCGTTAGATGTGTGTTGGGAGCACTTACATTCTAGAGTGTTGGAGAAGATCTCGTTCCATTCAGTCACAACGTGGATGAACAATTATACACATGCATAAACTGGCCACCCATTAAATATGACTAATCAACAATTGGGATTTTGCGGAAGGTGCCAAACCTTCACAAATACCCTTCTAAACACTCTTAATTGAAATATGGAGTGATATTTATAGAAGCTACATGACACATGTTGTGAAACCATACATGAACATATGTGAAGCCTTCACATATAAGGAGCTGATCCAGGGATTTTTACATAAGGTGCCAGCTAGTGTACTTATATGGTGGGCCGGGTGATTGGGATTTCATTTGGAGGGAGAAAAGAGCTCTGGATACCTTAGTATGTTTCGGATTTGTGGATTCATTAAGGTCTTCAGCAGTAATTAGGATTTAAGAGAGTAGTCGTTGCCTTCTTGCTTCACTTTGATTTTGAATCTTAAGTTACTCCTTAAGATAGAGATGAAAGGTCTACTTTACTTTGTGTCCTTTAAATATTTATATTTATATACATACACACACACGTTCACATGTATGACAAGTAAAAATTATAGGCCATTTGCTAATTCCGGCTTTTGCAAAGGCAAATCCATCAACATTAGAAGGATCGGGTTTCTCTTACCCAATTCACCATGAGCATCGGCACCATTGGATTACCACCGGAAGGGTAGTTTCAACTTTAAAATCTAATCATAGGGTCACTTCACTAGTGAAGAAGGAACTCTTTCTTTTCATAGGACTCCAATGCCAAAGAATCTTGTTTGAGATATATAGTGTATTGCGTGATCCTCATGTATTTCGGATATAAGCAAAGCCCTTCCAATATGTTATATGGTTTGAAGTGAAAAAACATTTGGATTTTACTTGAGACCGGATGAGGTTCACATACAAGATTGTCAGGTCCAGACATTTAGAATCCATTAAATACAAAAAGAAAAAAAGTGGTTTCTAAATACCAGGATTAGGAGCATACAAAAACAATATCATATTTGAACCTGATCTAATCTTTTTTTTTTTTTTTATAGGTCGGGAGGAAAGTAGGTAATAGCCAGGTGACTCGAACTCGAGACCTCTTAGTGAGCATGAGATTTTTGCACACCACAGCTCACCAACTACGCTTGATAGTTGTTGTTAATATGGTCTCATTTTACTTCTCTATCACTCACTATACTTGCCCCAAAAAATAAATCTAACAGACTTCCTTTCCATTATCAATTAATGGTAAAGCTCTTTGAATTCATTCTAGGATGCTTGAGTAATATCTAAAGATTTCTTACAATTAGTCATCGAGTCAGATAACAAGGATGTGATTTGCTTATCATCAAGATATATCCAAGACGACTCCTCTCATCATCAGATTGAGAGTGGAGAATATCTAGCATTTACTGTCAATTTAGCTGATTCTTTGTCTAGGAGACTTTTGTACGATAGTTTAGTGTGACCAGATCAGACTCATGTATGAGAACAATCTTGTACGTCCTTGGTCTGTGAATTTGAAATCTACTTTCTCTTTCTTCATTTAATAAATTCTAAATCCATGGACCAATAATATACAAGATTGTTCTCACATGTAAACCTGATCTGAATTCCAGTTTGCCCTCTTTCTGATCCATCCATGGAGTACTTGGTGGCTCCATGCGTGAATAAGTTTTCTTCAAAACCTCCCCCCAGCCCAAAACCACCAATATATATATATATATATATATATTGGAAACTTCTTCTTTATAATATTTTCAAAAATTAACCCAATATCAATTATGACACTTTATTATTAATATATAAGGCATAAGGCATTCTTGGGTGTTAGCTGATTTTTAAGCACAATTGGTACAGCCGCAAGCCTTGAGACGGAAGCCACAAGTACCATAAGGCTTGCCAGGGATGTCGTTGCATTTGAGTTGGAAGCAGCAGGGCATGTTGGTGCAGGTACTGGGAGGCCCACCTTGCTTGCAACAATTGCAGGTGGAGCATACCTGAGCCGGTGGTCCACCGGCCAGCCTTCGACCAGGTTCTCCTCCATTGCCGCTGTTGCCATTGGAGTAGAAGTCATGATAGCTGGTCATGTCGGCCGGTACTAGTATTCCTCCTTCTTCTGTTCCTCCTCCTCCTATACAAGACCCAAAATGCAGATGGGCGACAAAGAGAAGAAGAAGAGTTACTACTTTCATTAATCCTTCCATTCTACTATTTAGAATTATGCAGAGATGGAGGATGGGTTTGTCGTGCTTTATGGTTTCTACTTCTAGTCTTTGAACTTTTGAGTGCTATGAATATGTGTGTATAAGGGGAGATTTATATAGAGCAGAATCCTCTTCAACCGAAAAAAAAAGAAAAAACAGTGGACGTTGGTTGTTAAAATCAAACCACTCTAAAACCTTGCTAGAGAGAAAGAGAGAGAGAGCACTCTGAAATAGAAATATTCCTTAAAAACAGAATATGGTTTTTCCAGTAACGGTGGGTGTTTAGCTGTTATCAGTCCACGTAGGATTCCTATCGGAAATCTTGCGGATCTCTCTTACCTTATACACTCGGATTCATATCCTCCTTATTACCTTGTATATTAAGATCTCTTACCTTATACACTTAGATTCATATCCTCCTCATTACCTTGTATACTAGGATTCTTATCCTAGACTTCCTTCTATAACAAAATCCATATCAGATGTGATAGGCAAGTCAAAGATTCATATCACATATGAATGGTAACTCTTGTGTATTTAAACCATCTTTCATCAATGGAATAAACACAACTAAGAAACCCTAAATAATGTTTGGACATAGTATCAGAGCCAGAAAAGTTCCACCGAGCATAGGCATCCTCCCTTCGCATGGCCGCCGTTGAGGACTTGCCCAAGGGCGACCAAGTCACACCCGACCTCTCTCTTTCTCCCTCTTCTTCTCAACCTCCCTCTACTATACTGAATGCCCATCACTATCTCTCTCTTAAACTTACTTCCAAGAATTTTTTGTTCTGGAAAACACAATTGGAACCCTTCCTTGAAAGCTAAAATTTGCTTGGTTTCCTCGACGGTTCTAAACCTTGCCCCTCTGATCCAAGCTCTACTGCTGCCTGTCGTCAACAAGATGCCCTCATTCACAGTCTTTTCATTGCTTCTCTCTCTAAGGAAGTCTTCCCACTTGTCATTGGGAAACCCATAAGTCAGGCCATATGGGACACTCTAACCACCACCTATGCCTCTACGTCCACCACACGTGTTCTCTCCCTTAATATGGCTCTTCAGGACCTTGTGCACAAACCCGAGGAATCTGTATCCTCCTTCCTTCAGTGAGCCAAAAGCCTCTCTGATGAACTCAGTGCTGTCGGCGAACCTCTCAAAATCGTTGAGTTCAATATCCATATTTTCAGAGCCCTCCGCTCTGACCTCCATGAAGTTATCTCTACTTTGCTGGGACGCTCTACCCCAGTGGATTATGATGATCTCCACGCCTTGCTTCTAAGTCACGAGTTCCTTGTCAATTCCTCCTCTTAGAAACTCACGATCACCGACCCTCCATCTGGTGACACCAATCCCTCTGCCAATCAGGTAAGCAAAACCACCAAGGATAGACGTAGTCTGGCCAATCTGTGACCTAGTCCCTTGATTGTGGTTCCAATCGGGGTCATGGGGGATGCAACCGCAATGGCCGAGGTCGTGGGGGGCACTACTCTGCCCAGGGCCAAGGATGCCTCTTCTGCACTATCTGTCATCGCACCAACCACGCTGTTGCCACTTGCTACTAACGAACACCTACCCCTACCCCATTGGCCTATCATACCTATCCCGTCTCCATGCCTGCCTACCCTCAATGGCTTACTAACCCCTACCCCCTTCTGCTTACCACACCCAGCCAACTCCCTATCTTCCCTCACCACCGCCCTCTACTTGGTACCCAGACACTGGTGCTACCCACCATGTAACCCCGGATCTCCAATCCCTCTCTACCTATGATACATACTCTGGCTCGGATCAGTTGCAGGTCGGTAATGGTAAGGGTCTCCCCATCACTCACACTGATTCCACTTCTCTCTCTTCCCCACTTCGTACTTTTACTATTTCTAATGTTCTTCATGTTCCATATCTCACCAAATCTCTACTTTCAATATAGAAATTTACACATGATAATAATATATTTTTCGAATTTCATCCCTCTTGTTTTTTTTATCAAGGATCAGAAAACCAGGCGTACACTTCTTTTCAGTCCAAGTAATGGTGGTCTCTACACCCTTCCCATGTCGTCTTCATCACCATCTGTCAATATTGCTGAACGTACCACATGTGACGGATGGCATCAGCGACTCGGTCATCCCCACCATCGGGTTCTTCATCAGATTCTCCATTCTCACAAGCTTCCTTGTTCTTCTAATAAAATTAGTCATCTTTGTACGACTTGCCAATTAGGCAAAGTCAGTAGGCTTAGTTTAAAACAGACTTTCACTTGTAGTTCTTTTCCTTTGGATTTACTGTTTACTGATGTATGGGGTCCTTCGCACTTTGTCACTGATAGTGGATATCATTATTTTTTTATTTTTGTAGATGGCCATAGCAAATACATATGGTACTTCCCCTATGGTCACCAAGTTTGAGGTTTTTCTAATTTTCCTCAAATTTAAGGCCATGGTGGAATGCCAATCTGAGAGAAAAATAAAATCCCTCCAACCGATTGGGGAGGTGAATTCCACTCCCTTCCCCAATATTTTTCTTCTCTTGGAATACAACATCGGGTTGCTTATCCTCATACCCACGAACAATAGGGTGCGGTTGAGCGCTGCCACCGTCACATCGTTGAGACTGGATTAACTTTATTAGCCTAGGCCTCTTTACCCCAGCAATATTGGCACCATGCATTTGAGATTGCGGTTTATCTGGTTAATCGCATGCCCTCTTGAGTCACTGGGGATCTCTCCCCCTTTGAACTTGTTCACAAGCGATCACCTGACTATTCCTTTTTGCGCACCTTTGGGTGTCATTGCTTTCCCTTTCTTTGACCTTCCAACAACCATAAAATGCAATTTCGATCCTCTCCCTATGTATTTCTCGATTACAGTCCATTTCATTTTGGTTATCGTTGCATGGACATGCAAACAAATCATATCTACATTGCTCGTCATGTACGCTTCGATGAGTCTGTTTTTCCCCTTCAATCACCTAGCTCTTTTGTTCTAGGTCTCGCCCCATCCACTCCACCGCCCCCTCCTTGAGACTTCAGTCCTCTCTCTGTCTGCCTGTCACCTACCCCTGCAGCCCCTGGTTCTTTCCTACCCTTACCCACACAGCCACCTACCCCAACCCTTACACCTTCACCATCTCCCTCTCCTCCACGCTGCACCGTTCCCATTACCACCCTATACCAAACCCCTCCCCAACCTACCCCTTCACCATCCTTGTCAACCTCCAACTCGCCCCAACCCTACAACCCACTCGCCACACCTCCAAACCCACCCCCACCACGGTCCCTGCCTCCAAACTGCACCTATACTATGACCCTACGCCCACACCCTACCCCACATCTTCACCTCTCCACAGCACCCTCCACTGAACCTAACCCTGAACTCACCTGGCTTCAGTCTATATTTCGTGAAGTGGGGGTCCCACTACAATGCCCTCCAATCCTATGGTGTGACAATATTGGCGTCACTTACCTTTCGACAAACTCGGTGTTTCATGCCTGTACCAAACATATGGAAATTGATTTTCACTTTGTCCGTGACAATGTGGCAAAGAAGGATCTCCAGGTTTAATTCATCTCCACGGTTGATCAGATCGCAGACATCTTCATTAAGGTTCTTCCCTCCAAACGATTTCAATTTCTTCGTGACAAGCTGAAAATTCGACCTCTCGAATTCTCATCTTAAGGGGGTGTATCAGTCCACATAGGATTCCTATCGGAAATCAGGTGGATCTCTCTTACCTTAGACACTCGGATTCATATCCTCCTCATTACCTTGTATACTAGGATTATTATCCTAGACTTCTTTGCATAACAAAATCCATATCACCTGTAATAGGCAAGTCAAAGATTCATATCACATGTGAATGGTAACTCTTGTGTATTTAACACAACTAGGAAACCCTACATAATGTTTTGACAGCCGTTAACCCAAAACCAGAGAGAGAAATTGGCTTAAAATGGGTGGCCTACATAATGGAAAAAGCTCATCGGTTATCAATCATCGATACCATGTTAAAACTTCCATCTTAAGACTGCTTAGAGGACCTACTAACTGAACCCGAATCCTCTCCAACACTGGCCCTGATGGGGTTGGAGGGTTCAGCTTGCTAAAGAGGATAATTCCCAGTGACAATCTATCTGTTAAAAAAAAGTTTAAAAGCCATGTCTGATGGAAGAATAGATTCATATTTTCACTTAGACACGATTCTTATTTCCAGAGAATTCTCTCTCTCTCTCTCTCTCTCTCTCTGGATCTCTAAGACCAATCTCAATAAGCCTTGTTTAGAGGGTTTTGGATCCTCTCCACACGTGATGACTGGCCGAGGATCCCACCATCCATGGGTGATGGGTGATGAGGGGGGATAGTAACTGGAAGCCAAAAAGACAGTTATAGTTTTGTCCATTGTCCTTTATGCTTTGATGCTTAATCAACTGCCACAGTGTGTAAGGTACAACCACAACGTCTGACTCCTATGCTTGGGGTTGGGTTTGGTTGGGGTGGGGTGGGGATAGAAGAGCCAAAGAGGTCTGGATCCCCTTTCTATGTTATCTTTGAGAAGGTGGCAGGTTAAATGGGCCCCAAACTTTAATGGTGGGTAAGCCTCAGTCTACCCTTGTTTATGCGCCTAATTTTAGTCCAATAGCCAAACAAAGTCCACCCACCAGCTGTCCAAATGAAGTCAAGGAACATGATTAAACACAAAATCTTTTAAGTGCATCTTTTAAATATGTGCTATATAATGGGCCAAAATCATTAAGGCAGCCCAGATAAGACATATGATCAAATCATTATCATATTTAGTGTCTTAGTGATCATTAAGGTTCTACCCAAAAATAAAAACAAGAAAAAGGAAGATCATTAAGGCAGGCAGGCAGCCCAGATAGACATGATTAATACATGAATTCTCTTCACATTTAGTGACCATCAATTAAGAGAGAAATAAAAAATTGAAAAAAAGGAAATGTTTGGACCCTCCCAGCTATCCGATGCACGTTGGTAGATTTGGGCATTGAAAAGGATCCTCGTGCTGAAGGGAATGGGCGTAACAGAATATCAGTGAACAGTAAGAACTAAAGGACAGAGAGTTTTAGGGTTAGCTTTCGTGTGGATTGTGGACTGTAAGGCACTCTTTTGGGCCAACTAGGCCCTAGGACCAAAGAGGGAAGGGTCCATATGTCGTGGGACAGGGCATCAGGAGTTTGGTTCGCCTGGACATCAATAAAAGCGAAGCATGTGCCCGTAACGGAAAGGTTAGGGTTTTGGTAATCAAGCTTGGTAAGCTGGGTGTAAGAACCCTAAACTAAACTATGAAGGGCGCTCCACTCCCCAACTTGTAATCATATGGGCCTGATCGGCCAGAAAGGAACACAACTTTAACAGCCAACCTAACAAGTCCTGCCAGAATTCTGGTCAGTGCAGACAAGGAATGGCAGTATATAGAAACGAAAACCTAAAACAATGCAATAGAACAGATATTACAAACAAACAATCACAATGCAAAAATAGTTACATGGTTCAGCAAAATTATTTACGTCCTTAGTGAGATAAGTTTACTTTAATATCAATGACAATAATAGGGTTACAGCTGCTTTAATCCTCACACCTATCTTAGATTACAGAGAATACCATCTAATACCCATCCATGGGTTGCCTAGACAGTTAGGACGAATTGGGGAACGGTCCAATGTTTGATTCCCCATCTGTGCATTTACAATTTAAGTGGAGACCGTGGCAGTGGTGAAGCCTCAGACTCCTCGGACCCTAGGCCTCTAAACGGTCCAAAGGAAGCAGCCCACAAATGCAAATGATGACATACAAGTCGGTGTACCCCTACAAAATAAACTAAATGACCAACAAAACAAACTGCAATAATGAACTGAATCGATTAAAGTCTAGAACAGAGTGTACATCAAAATTGGATTTTCCAAACCTATCCTCTCTGACAGGAAGCTCATACGGTGAACCCTAAACAAGGTACCAGTGAAGCAGGGAACATATTCAAATATGAGATGACCATTTTCTAATCCAGCCGCTTATCCCCTAAATGTAACTTAGCATTATGTTCATCCTATTACCTATTGTTTGAGCTTTCTATCATTTCTGCTCTTCTTCCTCAATTCTCGTTTATCCACTGAATAGTGCTTTTTAATTAATAAATTACGCATTGCTGTCTTCACAGCCTCTGTGGCTGCCGCCAATGCCTTCTCCTCTTGTGCAAGTGATACACATCCCTGTAACTTTTCAAGCACTTTCTCTCCCCCTGGAATGTTAGCATCTTCCAGCATGACAGGCTCATTCTCACTGGAGTCTGGGTTGCTCATTTGGAAACCAGCGAGAACCTTCACACGGGCCAGAGATGTAAAATTCGATCCAAGGATATTGGACGCACCTGTAACCATCCACAAACGACCTGCAGAACTCACGCCAAGGCTGGTAGCAATAAACATGTCTCCCATGGAAACCACCTGCAGTAAAACTCATCAGTTGTCTGATAGAAGAAAGCATATAAGTTACTGGGTAACTGAACCCGAATATTTGTAACATTCTTTTTCTATGTCAAGCCAACATAAGAATTCAAAATTCCATGCATAGACCTGGACCCCTTTAGAACCCATCATTAACCTGGAAGGGTTTGGGTAGATTAAACAGGTTGGGTTGAATAGTGGAACCCCTATCCAGATGTCAAATTTCCACAAGAGACACACCCAAACATATTTAGTATATCAGAGTTTAATATGCTTACCTTGGCAACAGAAAGGGTTCTACCAGAAAGATCACAATTCAGAAGCATCACTCCATGCAAGCTATTTTTTTTTTTTTTTTGGGGGGTTGGGGGGGGGGGGGGGGTTGGGAATGATGTTAGAACTTAGAAGCATTGATATGGACCCAAAATTCCCAAAATTAAATGGGGAACAAAACAGTTGAACAATATTGAGGGACTTGCCTTTGAATGGCCACAGCAATTAATGAACTATCAGGAAAGGTGCATATAGCAGTCACAGCAGGATGGCACACTTCTTCCCCATTAGACTCTACAAGTTCTGCCTTCAGAATGCAAGTAAAAACAAATATAAAAGTAAATGCTGATGCTACAAAGCAATCACTAATGGCTGAGGGAAAAGCTATCAAGTAACTTGCAGAATCAAATGGTTTATAACTGTCCCTTTCTCCAATTATGTGTTGGCCACATCAATATACACTAATGGACAAACAGAAGAACAAAGAAATTCACCTGTGCTCCAACTTCACAAGTATGAAGAAGGGATCCAGAAGTAATATCCCACAAACGAACCTGGAAAAAACCAGATTAGACCAGTAGTGATTCTGGACTTTCAATTGCTGAACAAGTTTAAGCAGTTGAATTGGAGCTTGACTTTATGATATACTCACTGTTGAGTCACCACCTCCAGAGAGAAGAAATCCTAGCGAGTAATCAGGAGTACAAAGAAAGGCAAGGCAAGAGACGAACCTGCCAGTAGAACACATGACAAGCACAAATCAGTCTCCACCAGCTAATTATACCTTGACAGAATTACCACTGGACTTCTTTTTTCCATCTAGAACTCAAATGGTGAGACATAAGTATGTCAAACTAATATGTAAACTTATGTCAAACTAATATGTAAACAGTATGAACAGTGTTTTAATTATTAAGGTATACTTTTTCAAATTGAAAAAAAATATTATTGGAATAGAATTTAGGGAAAACTACCTTATTATCCACCTTTGGGTCTCTCATTACCAAATTACCCAGTTCGTGTTTGGGCTTACAAAACTGCCTAAAACAGTAACTTCACTCAACTTACAATTTATTTTGCCAAATTTACCCCCAACTACATCCACCTCCCCCTTCTCTGATCATCTTCTCTGCAACCACCCTGCCCAACCCTCCTCCAATCCCCCATCTGCCGCTGCAGCTGAACTGGGAACAACTCTGAAGGCGAAAAGAAAAGATATTTTTTTCCGGTTTTGGATTTCCCCCAATTTTAACCCCACAGAAACCAGAGCCTTACCCTACTTCAATTCAATTCGCGTTATGAGTACCTCATGCTTTCAGTGTTGTTATACCAATAATTACACTTTCTTTTCTTCCAAGCTCCAACCACACACACCAGAGAGGGAGAGAGAAGAAGAAGAAGAAAATTTCTCTGGTTTTCTCCTCTTTGCCATCTTCAATTGTGTCACGGAGTGGTGAGCGTTGGGTAGATAAGCATCGAAATGAAGGGAGAAGCTTAGTTGGAGGAGTAACAAGAATGGAGGAGATTGTATGGAGCAGCTATTGGGGGTTGGATTGGCGAACTGTGTTAATTTGAGGTTGTTCTTGTTAAGGAACGATGAGATTGTTGTAAATATTTGAGACTGAGGATGAAGGCAATGGGGTTAAAGTTGTTGTGAAGACAAGAAGGAAATTACAGTTCATTTTTGCACCCCCATTTACCAGAAAGGAGCTTGCGAGTTTGTGATTGTAAGAGAAGAGACATTTGGAGTGGACATGTAAAGGTTCTAAGGTTCTTTTACCATTATTTCATCATTTATTTTGGTTTTTGTATTTCAATCGAACTTTGAAACCTGGTTTTCTGAGATATGAAGCTCTCAGTAACATGGTGAATGTATTCTTGTGAGCTGTTTTTAGTTTTCAAATGTAGCTCTTCTGTTTAAGAAATTCAATTAATGGGGAACATATTCAAGAGAACAGCATTCAATATATGGTAGGCTGTTAGCCCTGGAATTTGATTTGCTTTACAAATTATTTTAGACCTTGGAGGATTTGAGATCTTGCATCTGAGAAGTTTTTGATGTGGGGAACATGTAAATCTAATTGAAATTGGGTGCTGCAGAAATGCCAGAAGTGCTTCTGTTCATTTCTGCTTCTTTTCTGATTAAGAAACACTTCTCTACCCCCTCCTTGTGGATACAAAGAATCCTGGTTACTAGCTCTCCTCCCTACATGCTACTCTCTCCCCCCTCTCCCTCTTTGATAAACCTCCTTTCACACAGGGCAAACTCAAAACTTGAGAAATATTTTTCTTTTCTAACCCATCTTTTCTGATGAAGAAAAAAGAGATTTAATGAATAAAATATTGAGAGTAAAATGAGTTCTTTATGTTGAGATCCAGATTGATAACATAAACTGAAACAAGTCTCTTGATAAACAAGAGAACTGAATAAAGAATTTTGAGATTGAAATCTTTGCAAGGCACCATCCTATATAAGGAAGCTAGGAGAGAAAGTGCAGGGCCTAATCCCCACCCGTTTGTTCGATATCCAGTTTGTGGACCTTGAAGAAGCAAAACGAGAATATAATCAAGGTTCAACTACCACTTTCAAATCCCATTTCTTTTTGTTCTCTCACTCTCTCTCTCTCTCTCTCTCTCTCCTCCTCTCCCCTAAATGGGCAAAGGCTTTAAGGTAGCCTCAACTGATGGCTCAAATTCTCTTGGATCTGGGTGTTCTCGTGTGAAAAAATCCTAGCAGAACATGCCAGGAAAAGAGGATTGGTATACAGACCAAGAGATTTCAACTTATAGACTAAAATTCAAACTAAAGCCAGCATAGTTGTCAAGGCGTCCAGGTGGCCTAGTTGGGGTCTGGGCAACTGTCTCCTTACTGCAAATCGCAGCACTTATTTGCGTCAAATATCATTTAAAATGTTTTATATTTGTCAGTGGCCAACATTATTTTGGTGTATGCAATAGATGGTTCACATAGTCACAGCGGTAGCGCTTTCAAAACACCATGATTGGAAACAGTAAAAAAAGGGTGATGCATAGTTCACAAGACTTGACAGAAATAGACTTAGCAGACGAGCAACACTGCAGTACCTGATCTGGTCAGTGAAAAAATCCATCACTGCTCAAACTTGTCAATATATCAGACAGTTAAAAATAATCTGGTCATGCTTGTCTTTTGGCCCAAGACAGTCCCTTTCAAAATATCAGCCAATATTGAAATATGTTGTTTAAGTAGCTCATAGTATCCTACATACATGTAGCCTAATGTATTACCGTATAGTGTACGTCTGTAACATTATCTCTATATTCATGACAAACAATCCATATTGCATAAGACATCCCAAATCAACAAACTTCACGATATATATCATGTCTTTCTGTAAAAGACTGCAAATTATCTTTAAATTCACAATGATTTATTCATATTCAATATTATATGAGTTAAAATGTCCAAAAGACTGCAAATTATTTTTAAATTCATGATGATTTACTCATATTCAATAGTATATGTGTTAAAATGCCCTTTGTTTACCTTCTAAAGCTATGTTGTGCCCAGTAAATTGGCATAGTGAATACCAATATTTAAATGCCTGCCAACCAAAAAATAACACAATCATTGCTTAACCAAGAAGAGTAAAAAACAAAACTGCATCCAGAAGCTGAAGGTGCCCCCTCTTCATTTTCTCCCATTCCAGTTCTCTCCTTTTTTCTGGTCTCCCTTTTCTTTTTAGGTGCTTTCTCTATTATGCCTTTTGATTTATATATTTTTGTTGCCATACTGGAGGTTGGGGGAAAGAAGTCTGACGAGGAACATTATAGTATTTACTTCTGGCAAGATCAAGAATCAAAATGGTGTAAAAGGTGCAAGAAGCCGTGGTAAAGTTTTGGATTGGGCTTAGTTAGTACTAGCCCACTCCTAAACAGAAACAGAAGACTCATCACTTGTCTCCTTCTCCCAAATGCCCCAAAGCGTTTACTCATCTCTCTCACCCCACCTCAAAAATAAAAACCCTCCCAATAAAAAGGGTATTGTCATGCAGACAGACAACAGACACAAACTAAACACCAACAACAAGATAACCGCCCAATACGATAAAAGAAAGTACAAAATAAGAACGAAAATAAACAGACAGGAGGTAGAACATTTGATATTGAGTAGTTACACACTGCTTTTCCACTATACACTTCACCTCCTATTGCCTCTAATAGCGAAGTTCCTATATCCATTCCTTCATCTAACTTCTATGATTTGAAGAAACTTCAGAAAAATCCACTCCCTCCACCTGGAGCCTTTCCACAGTTCCCATTCTTCCAACCACTGTCATTAGAATTCCAAATTTGCAATCCTTAAATCAAAAAACTTATTTCAGCTACTGAGAAAAGTAAGAACCTAAAATGTATTGGATTTTTTTATGGAATTAAAAGGTTTCAGGTCATTCCAAAAACTTAAGCTGTCAATCAAGTATATCCAGAGCGAAAACTGTTCAGTTTGATAATCCCTTTTAAGATCTATATCTGGAGTCGCAATGAAATGTATCAAGTTTTGTGAGCCACTGGTTATTTAGGATTTAAAACAAAAACCAAATGAGAGGCTTCAAGAATTCTTTATGGAAAACCATGACAATGTGCATTCTTGATAGACATATTTCGATTTGCACCAATATCATAGGAAGTTGATATGATAGACCATGACATTATGTGTAGGTAGTCCCAGTACGTAGGTAGTAGTAGTAAATAGTAACAATTACAATGTTTTTATATCTAACTGTAATAAGGATGAGTAGTAAATTTGTGGAATAGGAATTACTGAAATTCAGAAATGCAATGAAGAGTTGAAGGCAGGATCTTACTCAGTATGCCCAAGGCAAAAACTTTGTATGTCATGAGCTCCCTTGAAAGGCTTCTTAGGAAACATAGTAACCTGCCAAGACAAGAATAACTAACAATAAATGAAAAATATGCATTGAGTATCAAACTACTTTAGTGGATTTGGAAATTGGATTACACGAATTTTAAAGTCCCGGTCAGCACTAATGATGAACCGCCCATCTGGAGAGAATTCCTGCACACTGACTCATTAATGAATACTATACCCCAAAAAAAAAAAAAAAAAAAAAAAAAAAAAAAAAAAAATGAAAAAAGAAGAAGAAGAAGAAGAAGAAAAATGTGATGAATATAACAATACCATTACACAAAGATAAGAAGTGCTCAAGTTAAAATTTAAATGGATCAGTATCTGAATAAAATGGGATAGTGTTGACAGAATTGGACATTATATGAGAATAATTTTCCAACCAATGCAGCTCTTGGAATTAGATGGACTCTATCGATCACTACACAACACTAGAGAACCAGAGTGCATAGCTATCAAATTCTTTTCATGGTTTCTGCATGTTTTGGGTGTAAAGTGGTCTTGTTTTCTCTAATTTTAAAGCATTGATGTTTTCATCATAAACCTTTGTTAAAATGGAAAGATTTTCATATGTAAACGATAACATTGTGATAACATAACCTTCTCTTTTTCTTGTTCTTTTTTCCTTTTTTTTTTGTGGGGGGGGGGGTGCAAGGGGGTGGAGGGGAGGAATGACACAGATCCCCCACCAGTCAGGATATCAGGTTGTATAGCATGCATCTGATCTTATCAAATCCATCAATAATCAACAAGATTTGCTACCAGTTGCAGATACATTTGCTCATGTTGATTGTAATAGAAGAGCAAGTTTTACATTTTTTTTGTTTTGTTTTGTTTTGTTTTGTTCTCTGTCTCTCTGTCTCTCTGTCTCTGTGTCTCTCTTAAGGAAATAAAAATGAGAAGGAAATGAAATGATAAGTAACAAAGCATGAGACAAGTTAAGACACTACATAAGCACAGCAAGGTCAACATAGAAACGAATACACACCAGACAAGTTATAATGCTACAATAGTGAGCAAGAATTGGTGCTGCTTTCTTGCTGACCAAAGGCTGATTTCCCTCTTCCCCGTCTAAACTCACCACCCACACAACACCAAACTTGTCAGCAAAACAAACGAAAAGACCATCATGGCTTATGGCAACTGCACTCACTCGCTTTTCAGAGCATCTGGATCATTACAGCAAATGGAAAAACAATCAGAAATAAGTTAAAGATGAATTTCCATCACGGTTAACAGAAACAAATAACCAATAGAATAATACAAAAATTAGAAACAGAAACAAGCACAAAGTTGTAACTATAACATACATAGAAGGTTAAAGGAACCCACCATTTCATGGGCCACAGTAAATAAATCTCCAAATCAACAGTCAAATCTAATAAAGTAACCATCTGATTCTAGAGTTCCTTTTTCTCTTTTTCACCCTAAACTCTTCATCATATCTTTGTCTGGCCATTAGAGTATGGCAACAGAATAAACCAATATGATAACTAATCAGGAAAGATTCCTGAAGTAGGACATACTCCCTTGTCAGATGATAAATCTAATGCTGAGTCCAGGACTCTTGATGTAAAAAAAATAAAAAAAAATAAAAAACATATATATATATATATATAATTCATTAACTTACACAGTGTGTCGGCAGCGCCAGGAATCCGTGGTCCAAATCTTGACGAGTTTGTCATCCCCTGCAGATGCAAAGAGCCTCCCCTTTGCACCAAAGCGTATTGCCCTTATGGAATTCGCATGAAAAGGCCCACCAGAATTATCAAGTAAAGTGACCGGACAATCTCCCCTGTCAAGAGGAACAAAACAATCTCCCCTGTCAAGAACAAATTTCTAGAGCACCTCCTATCTATAATTACTTTTGGATCCACCTGGTTGTATGTAAAATGTAATCACGTAAATTAAAACAAAAATGAAGGGAACATTTTCCTAACCATTACCAACAATCATTCAGTAACTAATTTAAAACGTACAAAATGCAGTAAAAGCTCTACTTCACCTTTTAACCAAATTACTTATATTAAGTAAAAAAGATGGATTTGATGCCAAACTAAACTCATCTCAAATTGCTTTATGTTCTGGAATGGGGTTGAGATTTGGACACTATTACTCTTTGGACTCATATCAATTCACAAGGTTCTCATGACCTCAAAGTGATAGACTACATTCAATATGAAGGACAAAAAATTCTTTCTCTCTCTATTCAACTGCCCATCCAAGAGCATTTGACTTCAGAATACTAGAAGTCCTTTGATGAATAAGTAGCCCAACTAATTATAACTTAGAAGACCACGCTCCAATCAACACCAAAACTTGTCAAAATTCAATCTTTTTCGAAACAGAAGAATCACAACCAACACCCCATAAAAACAGAACAAGAATAGAGGAAGAATTAGTAAATTTCTCTTCCAATTTATCCTCCTCGTTTCAAAACTCATAATATGTGAACTAACTGTACTAATGATTTCACCACAACCATTAAATGATGGAAAAATCCTTCAAATCCAAATTTAACAGACGTTTGAACAAACTCAAACCTTATGAAAATTTTCAAATTCATCAGAGAAACTCAAATCAAATCTTAGAAACTAAGAGAAGAAACAAATAAAGCATACTCCAAATCAAAGACGCGAAGTTCAGCCCCGGCAGCAACTGCGACAAATTTTTCAAGCGGGTGAACTGCAATTAGAGCTGGGGCAACCTCCATTTCTTTGTTAGTTTCTCCTTCGTCAGCGGTTGTTTCCGCCATTTTTTTCCTCTGCAATGGCGACGCCGCAACCTGCTATTTTCTCCCACCACTCGGGTAGGGTTTTAGGTATTTAGACATTTAAAACTCTTCGTGGGCTTTCAAGCCCAGCCCATATTTGCGAGTGTATATCTGTTTAACTATATATGGACCGCAATGGGCCTTTAAAGTAGGTCCCCAATCAACTGAATCATGATTAAATCCATTCATAATTGGTTTGTCTATCAAATAAAATCTGAACCGATGATGATGACTAATTTTCGTTTTTTGCTAATGAGGAATCCCTTTGATGCAATCTCCTTCATGGGATTGCCCGAATATAAGGATTGGAAGAGTACTTCTTAAACAAAACAAATTTCGGACTGAATGACCTTCTACTAGTAATTTGGAGATATCTCTCTGCTCCGATATTGGTTTAGGTGATTCAAATTGAGAATTAAAGATAAAAAATGGTGCTCCAACTTTCATGAAATAGGAATTTTTGGGATTATGTATGAAAAAAGGGCTTAAAAGGGACGTCAATTTACTACACTTACCTTGTCTGAATCTGAAAATAATTGCTTCAAAAATTCAACTCTTTTAAGTTGGATCTTTGAGAAAGTGTGACTTCAACTCTTCAAGGTTGAAGGCTCAGTGACTTAAATTCTTCAAGGTTGAAGGCTCAACTCTTCAAAGCTAATTGAAAGCCCAATCTCTTCAAGGATGGGTAAAACACAACTTGATTTCATAATATGAGCTTTCCTACTTGACCAGAGAGTCACTCTTACAAGGGTTATTCTACTTGGCTTTAGAGAAAGTGAGACAATTAAAATAAAAGCAATAAATTGAAGGTTCTATGACTAGGAGGGGCAAAGCCAACACATACACTAGCCATGAACCTTGGGGGAAAGGGATAGCAATAATGTAACAACTGAAATTAAAATCCTAAATTAAGAAAGAAAGGGTAGTCAGAAGAAGGAATGAGAGGGGGGAGAAAAGACTATTGAAGGAGCTTACTTACTTGGACTTCAACCCTTGAACTTGAAAGCTTGGATGATTTGAGATACTATCAGTACTAAAAATCAGATCTGGAATAAACCAAATCTGAAATTTCTAGTACTAGAGAAAACAAATCTTGAAACAAAAAAAACTGAACTTGAAAAAAAAGATGCTTCACGGCTTGTGATCTTGTCACCTAGATCTAAGCCTAGAACTATAACTTTAAAAATTACAACTCAATTGCATAAATCATAAACATAAAAGGCTGAATAAGAATAAAAGAGTGCTTGCATTAATTGACATAAAAAAACTATTACAAAAGTGATTAAAGCAAAAATAGAGAAGAACTAAAACTAAAGAGTGAGAGAGGGAGAGAGAGAAGAAAACTAAACATAAACTAGAAAATAAACTAAGGGGAATAATAATTAGGAGGGGGGAGGAAGGGGCTTTTATAGGGCTTTTGTCTTGCCTCCTTCCTTCTACAAGTCTTCTTTAAGAAAAGAAAGAAAATAAAATAAAATTAAATCTTGGTAAAAATCCTCATTCTCTGAGATATTGTGTGAGGAAAGAGAGAATCTGTTTTCAAAATTAACAAATTCTATTCCTTCCTTGCAATATTAACCAATATCTTGCAATCTTGATTAAATCAGAAAGGAATCTCTGCATAGCATCTTCAAGATCTTGTGAGGTGGCAAGGAGAGAGAATAATCTTCAAGATTTTGTAGGAGAGAAGATGTGGTACCAATGAGTGGGTCCCACCTTTGGACTGGTTCTTAATTCACTTTAAGCACTTTCTCTTGTAAACTTGGAAACTAAAAAAAACAAGAAAAATAAAAGTAGTACCATCCAAAGTGGGGCAAAATGTACACTTATATCCCTAAGATTTCACATATTATTATGCTCATCATTGATCTAGACTTCTCTCCAAGGAGGAACTTGAACTTAATAAGGTTCCTGATTTTCTCCTGGATTGCGATAAACATACGTTCTTTCATTAACTTTGTACGTTTAGGTCCTTGCTTTCAGCTTTCAATGGTTTGTGCTTACATACTCACCTGCCTATCTCTTAGACTAGTTGATGCCACTAAGACATAATCCAATATGTGTCTTAGACATGTTTGCTTCTAGAGAACATAGTTAGGCTTTATAGTCTAGATTGTTACAATCCATTTTGGAATTGAATATTAATGTCCCCATTCTTCGTTCATTGCATTTCTCCTCCAATTCTCAAGTCTAAAAGATTAAATACTTGATTTCTCAACTTCAATGCCTAAAGGGATTGATAAGACTTTATACATGAAAAAAAATCTTTCAATTTATTTATGTATGATAAAAGAATGAGCTAATGCGCCTCTTTCCATCTAGCACTTGTGGGAAGATATCAACTGATCATTCAAGTACAAAAAGTATATAAAATTAGTGTTTTTACTCTAAACTAAAAAAAATCAAGAATCCAACTAATAATATTTTCATAAAGTTGAACCAAAGGCATGCTCCAAAGTTGCTAGTATCTCTTCGCAAATCGAGATTTCCCTATATGCAGTACAAATTATTATATGATCTCCATATCTAATTGAATATTTTGGACTATCCCCATCGGAGCTTTCAAGATAGGAGTTGTCAACCAAATTTAGGTAAGCCCTTGCTTCCCATTTTGAAGTAATCTAAAAATAAAAATTAATTAATGAATAAAAAAAATGAGACAATTCTTGATTTCAAATTACAGAATGGGAAGGTCTATTGGGGAAGTCTAGAGATTCATTTTGTTTTACCAGTATAGAAACTTATTGCATTGAAAACTTGACATAAACAAGTGTGAAATTTTTGTCAATTATGTAGAGCCTTATCATATTTCTTCATGATCTTTAAGAATGCTAAGAGTTTCAAAGATCTGATTAATGCAATTATTAAAAACGTCGATAACCTGCTACCAGAAATATATATTACCACTAACATAATAATTCTTTGTCCATTTCTCAACTCTTCAGAGGATCTCAAAATAAGAAAAAACCAAATCTTGTTACTTCTCTATCCAAATCTTCAGATACAAGAAACATGAAGTTCCTCCCTACATCCAGGAAAATACAAAAATTAGAGATGAAAATACATAAATACTTGTAAATTGGAACTGTAGGAAAAAATAGTCACACTAACTACATCCAGTAACAAGGGATTTCTTCAGAGTTAATCTATTTTCATGAACGGGAAGAACCTGAGAGACTGAGACCACAGTGTTCATTTCCACCGCAAATGAAGCAGAAGCAGTAAATCTAGTTTCTAAGTGAATATCTCGATCCAGAAATGCTTCAACTATGAATCAATCTGAAAATGCAGGTTTCTACACAGTAGAGAAAAAGCATGCAAGTACCCAATAATCAAAGAAGAAAGTAAGAAAACAGTTTCTTTGTGATTTTCAGTGCTTTTTCAAAAATACTGAAAGAAATAGAAAATGGAAGAAGAAGCATTAAAGCTCTGATTCCACCATGAAGAACAAAACCAGATTCTGAAGAGGAAACCCAAAAATACTAGGAAATAAGGGAAAGCGGTATTTATAGGAGAAAAGTAAGAGAGATTCTGAGGCTAAAAACCGACGATTTTGTTGGAAACCTAATACTTAGTAATTATAATTAATTATTACTCCCCTTTCTCCTCCACGTTTTAGGAGAGAGGGAGAAGGAGTTATAGAGAGTTTATTATTAATTTTGATCATCTTCCATTTTGAGGGGTGAGAAGATAAGTGATTTTTTTTTTTTAAATAATTATAGAGATTTAAATATGGAGAGAGAGAGAGAGAGAGAGAGAGAGAGAGAGAGAGAGAGAGAGAGAGAGAGAGAGAGATTTAAGGAGGAGTAATAGTAAGAATTACTTTCCCCTTTCATTATTATTTTTTTCACCTTCCATATTGAGAGGTTTTTTAGTCATTTAGAATTTTTTTAATTGTAGATATTTAATAATGACGAGAGAGAGAGAGAGAGAGAGAGAGAGAGAATTTAAAGAGGAGTAATAATAAGAATTACTTCCCCCTTTCTCCTCCATAATAATAATTATAGTGAATTTATTATTATTATTATTAATCATGGAGAATTATAAAGAGTTTTACTTCCCTTTTCTCCTCCACGTTTAGGGAGGGAGAATTATATAATTATTATTTGTTTCATCTTCCATTTTGAGGGGTGAAAAGATGAGTGGGTTCTCTTTTTTTTTTTTTTTTTTTCTCTCTCCATATTTACCTTTTTAATATCTCCATAATTGTTCTAGGAATTACTTACCTTTTCAGAGAGAGAGAGAGAGAGAGAGAGAGAGAGAGAGATAATTATTATTAGGAATTACTTACCAAAGACAGTGAGAGGATGAGTGGGGTTGTTTTTTTTTTTTTAGTATATCTCTCTCCATATTTACCTTTTTAATATATCCATAATTATTCATTCCCTCCCCATTCTCCATAATTCTCTCTATTTCCTCTATACTCTCTCCCTTTCTCCTCCACGTTTAGAGAGAGAGAGAGAGAGAGAGAGAGAGAGAGAGAGAGAATTATAGTGAGTTTATTATTATTAATAATAATTATAGAGAATTATAGTGAATTTATTATTATTAATAATAATAACAATTATAAAGAATTATAGAGAATTAGAGTGAATTAGATAATTATTATTTGTTTCATCTTCCATTTTGAGGGGTTTTTTGTCATTTGGAGATTTTTTTCAGTATTTTTTGGTCATTTAGAAATTTTTTTGGGTAGATGTCAATGGTTTTTTGGCCTTTTTGAAAAAGTATACCAAAGAAGGGGAGTACGTACTTTTATATAGTAGTATGATATATATATATATATATACACGTCCCCACATTTTAAATATAAGGCATTCATAGCTTGTTGATTATGTAGGACAAGATTTACAATTGCAAGATTTGGGGAGCAAAGAACATTTGCCGAAGGGCTTGTTAAGGAGTTGACAATTGATGCCGAAGCAGTAGTGCTTATTGACACAGGTGCTGGGATTCCCACTTGGTGCACGTACACTTGCACTATGAGCATACCTGAAATGATGCCAGCCTTCCACTCCATCCCCCTCCTCTGTTGCCTCTGCCATACAATTAGATTTGAAGATTCATCATCTCCACCGGTACTAGTAATTCTCCTTCTCCTCTTCCTCCCTTCAATATCGATTCATTGTGACCAAGGGCTACTTGTAATAAATTTTAAATGCAAGAGTGTGGTTCAAGTAAACTTTTCAAACATTTTAATAATGATAAGTTTTTAGTTGTTTATATGTTCTAATTTTATTCAAAAAGTTTAAATGTTTTTTAAATTTTTTATGGGATTTATTTAATTTTTTTACTATAATTATTATTCTAACCATGAATTAAACAAACAACTTAGCTGATTTCTCATTAAGAGGGTTGTGTACGACAGTTTGGCTTCTTCTGATTCATTGATACAGAAGCAATATTGTCCTTCATCCGTGAGTGCTTCATTGCTCTGTGAATAAATTTCCTTCAACCCTATATAACATTATACCCCACCCAAAAAAAAAAAAAAATTAAATAAATAAATAAGAAATAAACTTCTTCTTTATAACATTTTCAATAATTAATATCAATTATACTAGTGAAATTTACATACATATATGTGGATTATATCAAAGATATAATATAATATATAAAGCATGATCATGGTTAGAGCTCATCAATTAAGAACAATTGTTACAGCCGCAAGACTTGGAAGCCAAGGCACAGGTACCGGCGGGCTTGCCGGGGATGTTGCAATTTAGTTTGTAGCAGCAGGGCATGTTTCTGCAGGAACTGGGAGGTCCACCTCTGCTGCAACACTTGCACTGCGAGCATTGCTGAAACCCAGCCAGCCTTCGACCCTCTCCCCCTTCCCCGTTAGCGCTGCTGTTGCCATAGGGGTAGATGTGATACTTGGTCGTCTCTACCGGTACTAGTAATTCTTCTTCTTCTCCTCTTTCTACATCTGTATCATATTGCGAGAAGTACTACTACTAGTAGTACTATAGACGTGGGCAACCAAGAGAAGAAGGAGAGTTGCTACCATTCTTACGTTTTGATTGATCTTCATAATTCCTTCCATGATTCTATTCACAATTATGCAGAGATGGATGATGGGTTTGTGCTCTGTGGTTTCAAGTCTTTTAAGTGTTGAAGTGGTGTGTATAAGAGAAGATATATATAGAGCAGAAATCTTGTTCAACTGGAAAACAGTGGACCTATATTTAAAACAGTGGTCGTAGGTTGTTGAAACTCAACCAGTTTAAAACCCGAGAAACTGAAATCTTCCTTATAAAGAATATAGTTTTTCCTAGTAATGGGAGCTGTTGAACTGTTAAGACTTAAGAGGCCTTAACACAACCCCCAAAAACTGTTAAAAGAGGCCAATACGGATCTGATTTTTAAAACTATGGTCAACATAACAAACAAGGAATTGATCCACTTAGTTGTACCATGTGGAAGGGTGATGTGGTAAATCCAATTAGATATCTTAGGAATGATCTGGACTAATTTTACCTCAAATTTCAAATTTAATTGACCATTAGGCATTTTTATGCTTTTTTTTTTATCATATATTTTTAGCAATCCAATATTTTATTTTTCAAAAATATCATTTATTTTTACTAGATTCTCAAAGCCTTTTTAGTTTATTTTTTGGTAAATCGAAGCATTTTTAGCCACTTGGCTAACTCTATCTAGTTTGAAACTTGACATGTGAGCTAAGGAGCTTGCGCTCTATTTGACAGTAAAATTTTAGTCTCATCGAATTTTTCATATAGAAAATTTTGATGTCCAAGAAGGCTTTTGTAGATAGAGTGTTTAACAAAAAAAAAAAAAAAAAGAGTTTATTTTTGAATTTTACTTATTTATATTACCAAATGAATATAACTAATTTACACCCCAAAAAGATGAATATAAGCTAATCTACATAGAGAGGGATGAGAAAGAAATGATTTTATGTGAGATTCTTTCTCATTCTAAGCAAAGGCCTGTGTTTTCCATCACCCATGATGAAAAGAGAATCTCTTCACTTATAGGTTTTGACGCTCATAAGGGATCCTTGGTAAAATGAATGTACATGGGAAGTCATTATGACATTCCAGTACAATTCCAACTGTTTCGAGGATGCTTGGGGGTTTCGGATTTTGAGCCAGTGGAGATGAAATTTAGGGATGAAATGGCTTTGGATGCCTTATGGGGTTTAGCTGAACACCAGAGAGGGAAAGGGGGAAAGGGCTTCTCCATTTTTACTTCATGAAGGTTATATTTAGTATTCAACATGTGTAGGGGTAGTTTGGTTGTTAGGAAAACTAATTGATGACTTGACAGTCATTTCTCATGGAGAGGGATGATAGAATGAATCTCTGACATTAGGGGAGTGGAATGATATTTTTAAAAAGAAGTAGGGAGAACTTGATATTCCACCATAGTTTAGGGGAGGGGAGTGATATTTCCTCTAAAATAATGAGATAAATTCTCTCTCTCTCCATTTAGTTGGCATGTAAAAAAAAGGTATTATATTACAAAGTTTGGTTATAGATTCAATTGTTTATTCTATTGATTCTTGCTCTCCTTGCTTCACTGCTGCCACATCCTCCTCTCTCTTCTTTTGCTCAACTGCGCACCCCCTTGCTTCCCTATCTACCCACCAACCCCCAACGAACTTACAACAGCCCCCAACGCTCACTCTCCATAATTGAATTTTCATAATTAATATGTGTAGTGCTTGAATTGATTCTGTAAAAGGTCTTCCAAACATTGTTCTTGAAACTTTGTGTTCCAAAATTGATCCCGGAATAAGTTTCTCAAAGTCATTTCTCATTCTATCGAAATAAAATCAAGAAATATTAATTCTGAATAACTCCCACGGAAGAAAGTGCGACCAAACATTGCCAATATAGCCCTCATCCCCGGAGTTTATGAATACTTTATTCCCACACAAGCTCTAATGCCAAAGATAGAATCATTGAATGATCAAGCCAGTATTCTTGGGGAAGCATAAGATTTTGAGACTTCCATATAAAAGGATGGAGAATCATTACAGTTAATTTCAAATATGACAAAGCTTCATGTCTTCTACTTTGTCCTGAATCGATCCTCATCATCATGTTAGTTTCATCACCAAGTTACATTTCCAAAATCTAGAAGCTAATAAGTAATGGTTTGCAAGATTAGTTAATGACCATGTAAGTGTGTTAGACACCACCTAATTGCCATCTTAATTAATTATAGAGTGCATATGTGGGAGCCCGGAAATACCCTTGTTGATCTATTCTTCACTATTTGGAAGGAACAATAGATTGAATGGCCCAAATCTGCACTATGGCTTAGTTTGATCATCATGAAATGAGTAGAAAAGAAAAGAAAAATTTTAGAAAAAAAATTGAATTTGAAAAAATAGAGACACATAAATTAATCATTGCACCATGATAATATATTTTTTTTTTCCAAATGATACATTAATAGCCACCCTCAGATTTCTCCAATTCTCTCTCTCCGCACAAACTATTTACAATTTTCCTAATTAACCAAATAGGCCACTCTGGTAATTGGTAATTATCTTAAAAAACTTAGGATCCATTTGGTCTTACATGAATTGGGTCCAAAATATGTGGACACAGAAGATAAAACCAAATTGCCACATTCAATTCCAACATAAATCAATCAACAATAAAAGGACAAGGTTTCTCTTACCCAAGGTGACAAAGGAATTCCTTCGCTTTGAGCATCGGTATAATTGGATTGCGGAGAATATTTTTGACTTTATAAATAAATAAGGGGTGGAATTGTTATGATGACCTAAAAGTCTTATGAGGAAGTCACTCCACAAATAGATAATGAATTCTTCCTTTTTATAGAGCTCCAATGCTAAAAAGAATCTTTTTTTTTTTTTTTTTTTTAAAGGTAAAAAAGAATCATGTTTGAGATATATACTGTGTTGGGTTTTTTTTTTTAAGTTCTAACTGTCCCTTTATTGTTCGTTTAAGCTTTTCATCATCCTGATTACTGTGTTGGGTGATCCTCATATATTTAGGATATAAGCAAGGCCCTTCCAATAGGTTATAATTTGAATAAAAAAAAAATCTACCTGTTTAATTTTTTTTTACCACATCTTTGGAGATTTATAAAGCATCCGCGACATCTTGTCCTTAGGCTTTCAGTACATTAAACCATTTGAAACTTCTTAATTAGGTCATGCTCACTTTGCAATCTCAGAATTGACCTCCTTTTCCATTACCTATTATTGGTGAAGCTTTGGCAATTTATTCCAGGATGCTTGAAGCAATATACGAAAGTTTCCTATAATTAATCATGGAATCAGACAATAAGGATCGATGTGGTTTGCTTATCTTCAAGACAAATCCAGTACATCTCATCTCATCATTAGATTGATAATTAAGGATATCTAACATTTACTATCGTATGTTGATAATTGCAAATTTATGTATATTTCCACGGGGAATCAAAAAAGAAGTTTCGGGTAAAGGACTTATTAGCCGGCCCTTTGACTAGGAGGATTGTGTATGATAGCTCGATCTTTTTCCGATCCATTGGTACATGAGCAATGTTGTCCTATTTCTTCATCCATAAATGCTTCGTTGCTGCATGAATAGATTTTCTTCAACCTCCCCCCACTTAAAAAAATAAAATTAAATAAAACAAAAATTTATGCAGACCAAGAAGGTTCAGAATCTAGGGTAGCTTTGTAGAGCCCTACTTTCTTTTTAAACCTGGCTTGTTGACTGGTTGGTTTGATTTGGTCTTGCAGGGTTCGAACCGAAATGGGTTGATGCCGATGCCCTATGGTACATGACAACAAAGATGACGTCAAATATCGGGTGGCTGGACAAGATTGAGCCTATACCCGAAGTGATTCGCATGCTTAAGCCGTGCCCTTACACTTGTCATAAGGCCATGTATGAATAGGAAATGTAAGTTATCGTATTGTGAATGATAGAAACTTAGTCCACGTCACGTGAACAGAGTAAGGTACATGTTAAAACTCCGTTTTCCTCTAAAGCACAGCAAGATTGGCTTGTTTGGCCAACTGGCAAGTGTCACTGGTAGGTGCGAGACCCACCCGTATGACTCACCTATTGGGGTAACGTGGACCCCAACATGCCCAGCTTGGGTGAGCACGTGCGTTTCTGCCTCCTTGTCGTAATGAAGCCTCGTAAGCCCAATAATGCTGGCTACTTCGCTGGTATCGCGATTTAATGAGCTTTGGTCCTTAATGGAGCAAAACCAAACAAGCCTTATAAGATATTTATGAACCTAGGTATAAATAGCACTTAAGCCCTTCTCTCTGCCATTTATGATTTCAGTAAAGTTTGGTGAGGAGAGTAAAGAGGAGGGAGAAAATAGGAAGAAGACTAGGAAGAAGGCTATCTCCTTGGATCTCGTAGCCACTTTCCACTTGTTCGTGTCGAAATAGTCACCGATGTCTTGAAATCTACACCTTGAGGTAAGTAACACCCTAAACTATTGGAATATGATGAAACTCTTTTGTGTATGGTTGGATCTATGAAATAATGGAACCCTGGTATGACTTCATTGAAGGATATAAGAAGGGAAACAAAGATTTGGGAGTTATTGAAGTGGCATTTGAGTTTGGGAAGAGAATCCCAAGATTTAGGGTTTTCAAGCTAAGGTTTGATTTATTTCCCAAATCTTGTTGAGGACTTAGATCCATAGAATAATGAAGTAGATGAAGCTTAGGAAGTGTGGGAAATGAAGTGAGAACCACCCTACTGAGTTTCCAAGAAGTAGAATGAAGGAAGGAAGAAAAACAGCAAAACCCAAGAAATACCGGTGGGTAGGACCGGTAGGTGCCACACCTACCAGTGTGACCCGCCTATCTCCTCTAGGTACATTGGCGAGTGGGACTAGCGGGTGCCATACCTACCAATGTGACTCGCCTGTCTTCCCTGAGATTTGGACTCTACCGACGGGTAGGACCAGCGAGTGCTACACTTACCAATGTGACTCGCATGTCTTCTCTGGGTCTGCTGACTGGTAGGATCGACGGGTGCCAGACCTGCCAGTATGACCCGCCGGACTGGACAGTTTTGCACAGGTGGGTTCTCCTACCCACCTGTAGCCCAAATGAGCTCCGATGGAACTCAAACTCGTCGACAACCTTTCTCACGCTATTGTACACACCATGCTCATATCCTACGCCATTTATGGTCTCAAATTGTATGTATTATAAACTTCTTATCTGTGCTAGGTTTCAAGAAACCCATCTTCCCGTGTCGGATCTTACACGTGCCATGCTCGCACGTCATTATACGAAAATAAGTAAGTGGGGAGAGGACTTTGATCTTGTTTTCATAATGTTTTTGGCATCCTATGCATTCATAGACTATATTGACATTTCGATTGCCATTCCCATGCATATGATGGATGTATGAATGACGCATTGAAAAGGAATATGTTGTATTTTAAATTCTATATGCATGATTACTTGTTTGAAATCTTGAGCATAGATTTATCATATGATGGATGATGACGACGATGTTTTTTGATCATGTGTGGGATTTCTAGATTAGATGCCATAGTCGACTGAAAAACAAATGCATTGGTACACCATGGAATGAGACACGGAAGTACTATGCAGTTGTCCTATTTCATATATGAGCATGTGATTAGGATTTCATATTCCCTCGTGCTACGACCCTTCCCAACATGGATTTATGTGTTGGGTTATCGCTGGGGGGAAGCGTCGGTCGTGGACTGCTGTGGTGGTTAGAAGTACACCTAGCTGATCATAAGGACAGTTGGAAACCTTGGTGATATATTCAAAGGGACAATTGTACTGCTTTTAATTTTTATTGTGGTTCGGCCACGATTTACTTTTATATTGTGGTTCGGCCACGTTTTACCTTTTTTTGAGTGCTCACAGTGGGCTTTCTCCGACAACCATATGGGCGTATCGTGGGATGGAGAACGCGTCTCGAAACTGGGGCATATGCACACTATGATTGTGAGTAGCACGTTACCTATGACCTAGTAATGATTGTTTAGGGGAAATAAGTTTAAAATGAATCTCATGTATATAGTATCATTTGAATTGCGATTGCTTATGTGCGTCTTTCTTTCAATTTACTGAGCCAGTGAGCTCACCCCTCATGTACACACTTTTTAGATGATTGTGCAGGATACTCGGTAGAAGTACCCATGCCGAGTCCTATTGACGAAACCACGGTGGGGGATTGGTGGGTCCCCGAAGAATTAGAACACAGTGACGGCTACCCATGTGAGGGTTTGTGTTGTTGGGCAACAGTGACAGATTCTAATTATTGTACTCTTTTTTATTCTCTTGGTATATTTCTCTTTTTGCACTCTCAATAGTTAAATTATTATTTCTTGTGTAAAAATCACGCCTACAGACCCAAATGTAATTAAACTATATATAACAATTTGGGTATCAAGAGTATATGGGGAATTACAGGTATTCATATATGACAAGACTTCCGTTGTACCATATTATTATACTCCATTGATTACTTGTGTTTGTTGTGCTGTGATTACTGTGTCAGATGATCTTGGTGGTTTTGGGTTACCTAGAAGAAACGCGGTCACTGGTTCGGTTCTATGGGAACAAGGCGTGACAAGCTTCCATTAGTCTTACAGATTATCTACCTAGGATTTTATTATAGCTTCAGAATCTTGTAGATTTGAGATACTTTAGATTAGAAGTTCCTCCTTTTCTGGATTAAGATGCTTTGATCTGTTAATTGCTTTTATCAGATGTTCCTGATCCTGCTCTACTTGTACATACAAATAATTTGTAACTTTTTTCTCATCACCAACATTCAACTGCTATTATTACATTTCTATTGTGCTAATCTGAATTGATATCTTGTTAGTTGTTACCGAGATATGCTCTGCTACTAGCGACTATGACAATTATGATAACCATAAATCATCTCATGATCGAGGGGAGTACAGTTGTACTAAAATTATCTGATCCTCTTGAACTTGAAATTCCCAGTGAACTTGAAAAATATCAACCCTTGAAACCAGATGAAATTGTTCAAAATGAACCAATAGAAGTTGTTGAGACCCAAAAAAGTGGTAGTTACAGAAGGACTTTATCCGGTGGTCTCCAGAGTCCAAGAGCTCATGTGCCATATATAGACAGCAATATTGTAAAGGATCAATTCTGAGAAGGCAACAAGTTCATATCAATTGGAGCATCAACTTTTATTGAAATGGTCGATGAGAATTGAGTGCATTACAGACCATCCTCTGGAATTGAGGGTACAAGCATGGAAAATTGTGAACCTCTCCCCAAAGTTTCCACCCACCCCATCAGGTTATAACCAGTCTCCTCATCTTGTTTCACATGGATTCTGTTCCATATCTGATTTTTGTAATGGTGATAGGATCTCCTCCGCTGCCTAGCCAAACTATTATATTTTCTTAACTCCTTATTTTTGCTTCCTCCTTTCTTTTTCATTCTTTTTTTGGAAAGGCTGTATCTGTTCTCTTTCAACTTTGCATTCCTTTCTTCTTGTGATGCTTTCAATCTTCACCCCATGTAAATTCCTTCTCTTTGTATGTCTCTACCTTGGGATGTAGATTTCCCCCTTTAGCTTATCCAATCACTTTTATTTTTATATTTCAATTTTATTTAATTATATTTCAGAGAATATTGAGTGGATAAAATGTCTATCATTTGCAGTTCATGATGTTGAAGGAACAGATGCTTTAAACGAAGTCCTACAATGAGTGATATGATCAAATGTTTCTCTTTTTTCTGATTCATTTTTTTTTTGGGGGGGGTCAAAGTGTAAAAATATTTATCCCTTTGGAGCTTAATATGTCTTTGTATAATTTACAAGCTCCAATGTTCAGTGTTTTCCTGACAGAGCTTTAGTTTATGCTTATAGATTTGGTTAGTTCAGTGTTACATAGGTACTTTTCTTCAACTATAGTCAAAAAACTAGGATTAACTGTTTTGATATTTGTACGTGTACTGGTGATATTGAGGAACTCGCTTCAATTTTCTGATCCCAAATATTTGGGATAGGGCTAAGTTAAGTCGACTCTTGAATCGATTGCATTCTCTTTATCTAATCGGCTTCCAGTTCTGGTCTATGCCTTCAAATTCAATAACTTTTGTTTTTGTATTTTTTATCATAAGAACCCTCCTCTCTTCTCTTGGAATTCTTTTCCTTCTTCGTGAAATATCATTTATATAATAATATCATTCTATATTTAGATTAAAAATCTTAAAAATATTATAATTAAATATTAGTTTCCTTATCTACCACTACCCCAAAAAAAAAAAAAAAAATCCTTATCTCTATCACATTCCTCTTTCTTTTGTGAAGTATCTTTATTTAATAATATCATAGGAGCATCCCCACATTGCCAACCCTTAGCGGCACTTGCTTTGATAGTCTCAACCCCATTTGGTCTGCTTTGAAAGGCTACCTTAAGAAAGAGTATTGGGAAAGGACCAAAACATCAGGATTTCAAGCTCCCAATCACTATCTCTAAAGAATGATATTATTAAAAAAAAAAAAAAGTTTCCTTATCTCTATCAATTCCTCTCTCTTTGTGAAATGTCTTTATTTAATAATATCAAATAAGGAGATTTTCGGTGAAGGCGATAACACAAAGCTTAAGATCGTGGTTAATGAATAGCTCCGATGAAACAATGAAAGTATTATGAACTTGATGATTTTTGGATGTTCTTGGTGTTTTGATTACTTTTGACTAATTCCAAACCTTATTTTCCAAATCAAATCATAAGACATGCAAAAAACGGTGAAGGTGTTTGCAACCCCCAATTCCTGTCTTGACCCTCTTATAGCTGTAACTAAAGTGAATATTTGTGGGTTCACTGTGCCCAAGGATGCCCAAGTGATTGTGAATGCATGGGCTATTGAGCGAGATACTACCATATGCCTAAAGGAAGTTGTGTTTATGATGCTTGAAGGAAGTTATTATGGTTTTGAGAAGATTGGTAATATCTGTGAAGGTTTTTGTTGCCAATACTGTTCTCCTTATTTTTCTAATAAAATTTATGTTTGCGTTTTGGAATTATGATGCTTCTCTTTTCTTTTATTTTTTTGTTTTTGAAATTCTTTAAACATTATATTTTTTTTTTTCT
The DNA here is from genome assembly GCF_013358625.1 of Macadamia integrifolia. Taxonomy (NCBI): domain Eukaryota; kingdom Viridiplantae; phylum Streptophyta; class Magnoliopsida; order Proteales; family Proteaceae; genus Macadamia; species Macadamia integrifolia. The sequence goes on from NC_056557.1 coordinate 33,983,376, forward strand.
TCCAGTTTTCTTGAATTGGTGTCTTCCTCTTTTATTTTCATTACCTGAGTGCACATAATTATAGTTTTGAGAAGATAGATGATATATGTAAAGTTGTTCTGGAGTTGACATACAACCAACATTGATATTCATGTTTATGGGGTCAAATAGAAATCGAATTGGGCTGTGGCAAAGGGGTAAGGCGCCGGGTTTTGTTCCAACTGCTCAGAAGTTTGAATTCTCCCATCCCAGAGCAAACCAATTCGATCAAGATAAGGACTCTTTTCTTTTAACAATCTTTTCTTTAAGAATGAGTGTAATGTTGGATACAATGTGATCCATCTTTATGATTGCTTAAGTATCAATTCATAAATTGTATATCTATGAATCTTTCCTTTGAGTTTAGAAAAATATTCTCTCCACAGCCTTGGAGATATCTCCTCAAGGTCTCTGAAATTGGTAATTTGGGTAGAACGAAGATTAATCACTTATGGCTTTTGTATGCATTTTGTTATTAAATTCATGTTAATGAATTAAAAGTAACTTGGAAGGTAATGCATCTTCCTTTGTGCTGATGAGGTTCAATTAATTGATCTCTCCTTTTGTCAATTCATGGAAGAAAGAGGAATATAGGGTGAAAAGTTTATTTTGTGAGTATATTTGCTCATGTCTGTTGATTTCTTTTAAAGATTCCTCAGCTAGTACGCCATATTAGGAAACTCATTTATCCATTATAAGGATCATATCAGGTGAATATTTTTACACTTTTATGAACATTAAGTGTAGTATATCCATAGAAAACAATACAAATCCAATATGTATATAGTCCTTTCTGAAACGTGTAAACATTAGGCCTTCTGGGTTCCTACAATATATATCTAACTATTAAAGGGTTGATATTTAGTTTGCTACTTACTCTTCAATTTCAAGTAGCATTTCTGTCATTCCTTGAATTCTTCAATCCTTGAGAAGTATTTGCTTTACAACTCTCTCTCTCTCTCTCTCTCTCTCTCTCTTTGTGCCACACGTGCATTTTCATATGCACCTTTGCTAGAATTGATGGGTGGTTGATGTGCCATTTAGATTTATCTCTCATGTTAATAGTAACTAAATCACTTTGAGAGAGAGAGAGAGAGAGAGAGAGAGAGAGAGAGAGAGAAGCATTTTTAAAAACCAATTAAATGTTCTAAAAAGGTTTCTTCCTAAATTTTCTCCATTAGGTTTTCACTTTCTACATTTTTCTCTCTCCTCTCTACCTTAGAATAACATTTAACCATTGATTGTCTAAAAAAATCCATATTTATCTATCATTAATTGAAATTTAAAAATTAATATTTAATAATCATCTTAAATTACTAATTGTTTCAATGGATATATTATATGATTAAAAAACATTAAATCTCACACGGCCACACGTGCATTTGCTGTATTTTTTTACTAGTATATATATATATATATATATTTGTATATATATAGTGTGTGTGTGTGGATTATTAAATAAAAGATACAATATATAACGCATTGATGGGTAGAGGTCATCAACTAGAACCAGAGTTGCGGTTGCAAGCCTTGGGAGCGAAGGCACAGGTACCGAATGGCTTGCCAGGAAGGTTGCAATCGATCTGGTAGCAGCAGGGCATGTCTTTGCAGGTGCTGGAGGCCCACCTTTCCTGGAACAGTTGCACTTCGAGCATAACTTAAATGGTCCACTCAGCCTTCGACCCTCTCCCCCTTCTCCGTTACCGCTGCCACTGCCATTGGAGTAGATGCGATACTTGGTCGTCTCCACCGGTACTAGTAATTCTTCTTCTTCTCCTCTTTCTCCTACCGGTATCATCGACTCGTTGAGAAATACTATGTACTACTACTACTAGTACTATAGCCATGGGCGACCAAGAGAAGGAGAGTTACTACTATTCTTAGGTTTTGATTGATCTTCATAAATCCTTCCATTATTCTATTCACAATTATGCAGAGATGGATGATGGGTTTGTGCTTTGTGGTTTCAAGTCTTTTGACTGCTGATAAGTGGCGTGTATAATCGCTGGAGAGAGAGAGAGAGAGAGAGAGAGAGAGAGAGAGCTCTGAAACTGGAATCTTAAAAAAGGATATGGCTTTTCCTAAGTAATGGTGGGTGTTTAGCCGTTTATCAAAAATAGAAGAAAGAAAATGGTTCAAAGTGGGGTGGCCTACATAATGCAAGGAGTAGGCCGGATCAACTTCACATACGCCCTGGGTCCAAATGCCAAGATTAGGAGTGTACGTGAACAATCTCGTATGTGAAATGGATCTGACCCATCATCAATGGTGGTTCAATGTACCCGTTTTGATACCATATTAAGTCTTCTATCTTAAAACCAATTGGTTTAAAGTGAGATAGCCACTCATGACTTTTATACATAACCGTCGAGTCGTCCACAATGGATGTTGAACTATATCAATAAGAAGAAATAGGAGGGAGACACAAAACCCATTTCACATGTATGATTCTAGGGTTAGTATCAATTGGATCGGAATAGTACTAGCCTTGACCAATCTCAAATCATAATTTTTCTAATCCCATTTCACATGTATGATTGAAGGGTAAAGTCATAATAAAAAACTGATTTAAAGAAGAAGAAAAAAATATATATTGGAAACATCTTTATAATATTCTAAAAAATTTACCCAATATCAATTATAACACTTTATTATTAATATATGAGGCATTCATGGGTGCTAGCTGATCATTTAGCACAATTGGTACAGCCGCAAGCCTTAGGATAGAAGCCACAGGTACCGAAAGGCTTGAGAGGGATGTTGTTGCATTTGAGTTGGAAGCAGCAGGGCATGTTGCTGCAGGAACTAGGAGGCCCACCTTACTTGCAACAATTGCAGGTGGAGTATACCTGAGCCGGTAGTTCACCGGCCAGCCTTCGACCAAGTTCTCCTCCATTGCCGCTGCTGCCATAGGAGTAGAAGTCATGATATCTGGTCGTGTCAGCCGGTACTAGTATTCCTTCTTCTTCTGTTCCTCCTTCCGTACAAGACCCAAAATGCAGGTGGGCAACAAATAGAAGAAGAAGAAGAGTTACTACTTTCATTAATGCTTCCATTTTACTATTCAAAATTATACAGAGATGGATGATGGGTTTGTTGTGCTTTGTGGGTTCTACTTCTAGTCTTTGAACTTTCTAGTGCTGTGAAGATGTGTGTATAAGGGGAGATATTTATAGAGCAGAATCCTCTTCAACTGAAAAAAACAGTGGACGTAGGTTGTTAAAATTGAACCACTCTAAAACCTTGCTGGAGAGAGAGAGAGAGAGAGAGAGAGAGAGAGAGAGAGAGAGAGAGAGAGAGAGAGAGAGAGAGAGAGAGAGAGAGAGAGCTCTGAAACTGAAATCTTCCTTAAAATAGGAATATGGTTTTCCAGTAATGGTGGGTGTTTAGCCATTTATCCAAAACAGGAGAGAGAAATTGGTTTAAAATGGGATGGTCTACATAATGCAAGAAGCTCATCATCTATGGTATCGATATCATGTTAAAATTTTCATCTTAAAACCAATTGGCTTAAAGGGAATGACTTCTTGTAGCTATTATACATAATCATTGAGTCACCTACAACGAATATGAGACTATCTGAATAAGGAAAAAGAGGAGAGAGACAAAACCCTCACTAATAGCTCAAAGGATCTTAATCCAAGAAAAAAAAAAACAAAGACTCCTTAGAGGACCTACTAACTAAGCCTGAATCCTCTCCAACATTGATCCTAATGGGGTTGGAGGGTTTAGCTTGCTGGAGAGGATAATTCCCAGTGACAATATATCTGTTAAAAAAAAGTTTTAAAAGCCATGTCTAATGGAAGAATATATTCATATTTTCACTTAGACACGATTCTTATCTTCAGAGAGTGCTCTCTCTCTCTCTCTCTCTCTCTCTCTCTCTAAGTCCACAATGGATCTCTAAGACCAATCTCAATAAGCCTCATTTAAGGGGTTTTGGATCTTCTCCACATGTGATGACTGGCGGAGGATCCCACCATCCATGGGTTCTTAAGCCAGTCAATCGTATAGTTATTAGAAAACTGGAGAATAGATCTGCTGGTCATACGATCATCTGATCATACATTTGTGGATCCAACACTTGTTCTTTTAGCTTTCATATATACCCCTCTTCACCATTGTAATGGCAGAAAGTGGGACAGTTGTTGAATCCTCACATGTATAACTAGGTGATCGTACATGCAGTGGATCTAATCTCAAAAAAAGGAAGGGTGCAGTCAATATCAGTAGGATGAGAATGGTACCGATTTTGATCGATCTGCGATCCTAATCTTTTTGGCCCCGTTTCATATGTATGTTTCAAGGGTAAAATTGTAATAAACTGATATTTTTTCTTTTTTAAATAGGGATAGATCTATCTGATTCAGTCTGTTCTGGAATGGTATCGAAATAGTTTCAATCTTGACTGCTCTCGAGATTTAGTAACTTGGTCAATAGTGCATTAATTGCTCTAACTCCTAATTCAAATATTGCTTGACCATTGAGATCTAAGAGGGTATCCAGTTGATCCGGATTCTCGTTAGTTGCTTGTTTTGTCTTCCACTGCCCATTAAAGCTAGACTCACAGTAAGTCAAGAATTCAAAACATGGAATCTAAAATTGGGTCGGATAAAAAATACCTGCGAATTGGCCCTCAAATCTAAAAACCCAAAATTTAAGATTTTGGAGTAAAAATCGATTATTTGAAATTGGTATTGATCAAAACCAAGAGTAATCCAATTCCAATTTTTTAAATAGTGTAGTACGGACCTGGATCGACTTCAGTGCATCCCGCATTTATCAGATGGCTGGCATGCACTCCAAGTGCATCCTAACTGTTAGATGTGTGTTGGGAGCACTTACATTCTAGAGTGTTGGAGAGGATCTCATTCCATTCAGTCATAGCGTGGATGAACAGTTATACACATGCATAAACTGGCCACCCATTAACTATGACTAATCAACAATTGGGATTTTGTGGAAGGTGCCAAACTAGTATTCTTTTTCTTTCACAAATACCCTTCTAAACACTCTTAATGGACATATTGAGGATATTTATAGAAGCTAGCTACATGACACATGTGGTGAAACCATACATGAACATACATGAAGCTTTCATGTATGAGGATCTAATCCAAGGATTTTTACATAAGATGCCAGCCTAGTGTACTCATATGGTGGGCCAGGTTATTGGGATTGTCTTATGGAGGGAGAAAAGAGTTCTGGATACCATCTAGTATGTTTCAGATTTGTGGATTCATTAAGGTCTTCAGCAGTAATTAGGATTTAAGAGAGTAGTTGTTGCCTTCTTGCTTCACTTTGATTTTGAATCTTACTGTAAGAGATGAAAGATCCACTTTACTTTGTGTCCTTTCAAAGGAAAATATATAAATATATATATATATATATATATATTGCTAAAGGTCAACAAAAGTATATAAATAATCATCAAATTAATGTGAAGTTACAAATGCACGTGACAGAGAGAGAGAGAGAAATATAATTCAATCATATATGATATCATTGAAGCAATTAGTAACTTAAGATGATTTTGAAATATTAATTTTTAAATTTCAAGAAATGTTATAAATGCTTATAGATTCCTCTCTACCTTTCTTTAATCCATCCCTCTGGTCCATAAATTCTGGAAGCCTTTTCATACCAATTTCAAGATCAAATTCTCGTTTGTGGTGCACATTCCTCAGCTATGCAACAATAAAATAATGATCACAACAAATATGAAGAAAGATATGCTATCATTTAACAGTTACACAAAACCACTTCCTAAAGCAGGGCCAAGGCATCAAAGGAGTGAGGAGGTAAGAGTGAGAGGATTGGGGACAGAGGGACTCAAATCTTCACCAGATTACCAACGCAATCGGAAGACTCCAAAAGTAAACCTAGAAGTAGGAAAATGAACTTAGCTTAGATGAAATCTAGACAAGCATGTATGGAAGAAATTCCAACATCCAAGTATGAAGAGCAATACAACCCAAATACATATCCTGCATGTTTTTGCTAAAGATTAGGATTATATTAAAGAGGAAAAAAACTAAGAAATTACATGCAAGGAACCCCTTAGTAATGGAGGACCCCCACCTTTGCCATTGCCATCAGCGGGGATCCACCAAAACTATCTACAGAATCTAAATCTTGGCTTAGACAAGGCATCAAACATTATTTCATCATTTAGATGAGAAGGAACACCTCTATAATTCCAGATTCTCCAGTTTTTGCTGCATTTTTAGCAATGTAATCTGCTACTGGGTTAGCATCCATGTAACAATGAATTATCTTCTAGGAAATTGAGGAGAGATAGTACTGTAGGGCTAACCAATCTTGAAGAGAAAACCATGGAATAGAATTGGAATAAATAGTTGTAACCACTAGAAAAGTCAGATTCAATCCACAAGTTTGCAACTTCCAGAGTCATTGCATAGCGAACCCCTTCAAGAATTCCCAAATATTGATTGAATGAAACTATTACCTTCCCCTAGTAATCACGAAGAATTCCTCCTGCACCTGCTCTCCCATAATACATATCCTTCATGTACAAACACTGACTTTTCATATTTCCTATTGAACCAAATACTTACAAAGATACCTATCTTGTCCTTCAAATCAAGGTTATCATCCACCAAAATTTGCATAACATCTTTCATAGGCTAAAATCCATGGAGTCCTCAAAGAACAATTGCAAGCATCATAAATTGAATAATAAGCAGAAGAAAAGGCTATGTAACTCTGTTTAGGAAGTAAACTTAGACTTTAAGATATAAATCTTGTGGCAAACTAATTAGAGAGAGTTGTATGTATGAGAAAGAACGGTGGAAGGAAAGTAATAAAAGAGAATAAAGAGGTTGAATGAGAAAATTTAGGAGTCAAAGATATTGAGAAAAATAAAGAGATTAAATTTTTAAGGAATTGAAGATATTAATAGGCGAACTAATTAGAGAGAGGTGCTTGTGAGAAAGAGAACCGAGTAAGGAAATGAATCAATATCGTAGGTGAACCTGATCTGGTCTCATTTTACTTCTCTATCACTCACTATACTTATCCCAAAAAATAAATCTATTGGACTTCCTTTCCATTATCTATTAATGGTAAAGCTATATAAATTCATTCTAGGATGTGATTTGCTTATCGTCAAGCTATATCCAGAACGACTCCTCTCATCATCAGATTGAGAGTGGACAATATCTAGCATTTACTGTCAATTAATATTTATCTGATTCTTTGTCTAGGAGACTTTTGTACGATAGTTTGGAGAGACCGGATCAGACTCATGTATACATATGAGAACAATCTCGTACGTCATTGGACTGTGGATTTGAAATCCACTTTCTTTCTATTCATTTAATAAATTCTAAATCCACAGACCAATAATATACGAGATAGTTCTCACATGTAAACCTGATCCGAGTTCCAATTTGGCCTCTTTTTGATCCATCCATGGAGTACTTGGTGGCTCGATGCATGAATAAGTTTTCTTCAAAACCTTCCCCTCATCATCAAAACACCCAAAAAAATATATATTGGAAACTTCTTCTTTAGAATATTTTCAAAAATTTACCCAATATCAATTATGACACTTTATTATTAATATATAAGGCATTCATGGGTGCTAGCTGATCATTTAGCACAATTGGTACAGCCGCAAACCTTGGGACGGAAGCAACAGGTACCGAAAGGCTTGCCAGGAATGTCGTTGCATTTGAGTTGGAAGCAGCAGGGCATGTTGCTGCAGGTACTGGGAGGCCCACCTTGCTTGCAACAATTGCAGGTGGAGCATACCTGAGCCGGTGGTCCACCGGCCAGCCTTCGACCAAGTTCTCCTCCATTGCTGCCGCTGCCATAGGAGTAGAAGTCATGATAGCTGGTAGTGTCATCCGGTACTAGTATTCCTTCTTCTGTTCCTCCTCCTCCTATACAAGACCCAAAATGCAGGTGGGCGACAAAGAGAAGAAGAAGAGCTACTATTTTCATCAATCCTTCCATTCTACTATTCAGAATTTTGCAGAGATGGATGATGGGTTTGTTGTGCTTTGTGGTTTCTACTTCTAGTCTTTGAACTTTCTAGTGCTGTGAAGACGTGTGTGTAAGTATATATATATATATATATATATAGCAGAATCCTCTTCAACTGAAAAAAAAAAAAAAAAAAACAGACGTAGGTTGTTAAAATCGAACCACTCTAAAACCTTGCGAGAGAGAGAGAGAGAGCACTGAAACTAAGATCTTCCTTAAAAAAAGAATATGATTTTTCCAGTAATGGTGGGTACTGTTTATCCTTTTATTCAAAATAGGAGTGAGAAATTGGCTTAAAATGGGATGCTCTACATAATGTAAGAAGCTCATCATCTACTATTAGTTATGGATACCATGCCAAATTTTTCATCTTAAAACCAATTGGTTTAAAGTGAATAACTTTTGTAGCTATTTTACACAATCATTGAGTCACCTACAGCGAATATGAGACTATCTGAATAAGGAAAAACAGGAGAGAGACACACAAGCCAGTGACCCACACTAGTAGCTCAGAGGATCTTAATCCAATGAGGAAAAAAAAAAAAAAAAGACTGCTTAGAGGACCAACTAACAGAGCACAAATCCTCTCCAACACTGAACCCGATCGGGTTGGAGGCTTCAGCTTGCTGGAGAGAATAATTCCTAATTACAATCCATCTGTTAAGAAAAAGTTTTAAAAGCCATGTCTAATGGAAGAATAGATTCTTATTTTCACTTAGACACGATTCTTATCTCTCTCTCTCTCTCTCTCTCTCTCTCTCTCTCTCCACAGTGGATCTCTAAGACCAATTTCAATAAGCCTCGTTTAGGGGGTTTTGGATCCTCTCCACACGTGATGACTGGCAGAGGATCCCACTATCCATGGGTTCTTAATCCAGTCAATAGCATAGTTATTATAAGAAGGAAGAATAGATCCGCTGCTCGTACGATCATCTGATCATACATGTGTGGATCCAACACCTATACTTTTATTTTCATATATACCCCTCTTCACCCTTGTAATGGCAGAAAGTGGGACAATTGTTTAATCCTCAAATGTACGACCGGGTGATCATACGTGCAGTGGATCTAATCTCAAAAAATTGAAGGGAACGGTCAGTATCAGTAGGATCATAATGCTATCGATTTTGATTGATCCACGATCCTAATCTTTTTTGTCACGCTCCGCATGTATGGTTCAAGGGTAATTGTAATAAAACTTTTATTATTATTGTTATTTTTTTTATTATTTTATAAAATAGGGGTAGATCTATCTGATTGAGTCTGTTCTTGAATGGTATCAAAATGGTTTCAATCTTTACCGCCCTGGAGATTTAGAACCTTGGTCAATAGTGCATTAATTGCTCTAACTCCTTATTCAAATATTGCTTGACCGTTGAGATCCGAGAGGGTAGCTTCTCTCCCCACATGGAGAGTTGATCCAGATTCTCGTTTAGTTGTTTGTTTTGTCTTCCACTGCCCATTGAAGCTAGACTCACAGTAAGTCAAGAATTCAAAACATGGAATCTAAAATTGGGTTGGATAAAAAATACCTTTGAATTGGCCCTTAAATCTAAAAACTCAAAATTTAAGATTTTGGGATAAAAATCGATTATTTGAAATTGGTATTGATCAAAACCAAGACTAATCCAATTCCAATTTTTAAAATAGTGTAGTATGGACTTGGATCCTCATCAGTGCATCCAGCATTTATCAGATGGCTGGCATGCACCCCAAGTGCATCCTAACTGTTAGTGGGTGTTGGGAACACTTACATTCTGGAGTGTTGGAGAGGATCTCGTTCCATTCAATCACAGCGTGGATGAACAGTTATACACATGCATAAACTGGCTACCCATTAACTATGACTAATCAACAATTGGGATTTTGTTGAAGGTGCCAAACTAGTGTTCTTTTTCTTTCACAAATACCCTTCTAAACACTCTTAATGGAAATATGGAGGGATATTTATAGAAGCTACATGACACACGTCTTGAAACCATACACAAACATACGTGAAGCCTTATCATATAAGGAGCTTATCCAGGGATTTTTACATAAGGTGCCAGCCTAGTGTACTCAAATGGTGGGCCGGGTGATTGGGATTGTCTTATGGAGGGAGAGAGGAGTTTTGGATACCTTCTAGTATGTTTCGGATTTGTGGATTCATTAAGGTCTTCAACAGTAATTAGGATTTAAGAGAGTAGTTGTTGCCTTCTTGCTTCACTTTGATTTTGAATCTTAAGTTACTATGTAAGATAGAGATGAAAGGTTCACTTTACTTTTATATATGTATATATATATATATATATATTATATATATACATACATTCACATGTATGACAAGTTAACATTATAGGCCATTTGCTAATTCCCGCTTTTGTGAAGGGAAATCCATCAACGTTAGAAGGACCGGGTTTCTCTTACCCAATTCACCATGAGCATTGGCACCATTGGATTGCCAAGGGGAGGATAGTTTCAACTTTAAAATCTAATCATAGGGTCACTTCACGTGTGAAGAAGGAATTCTTTCTTTTCAGAGGACTCCAATGCCAAAGAATCTTGTTTGATATATATAGTGTATTGGGGTGATCCTCATGTATTAAGGATATAAGCAAAGCCCTTCCAATATGTTGTATGGTTTGAAATGAAAAAAGTTGGATTTTACTTGAGGCCGGATTAGGTTCACGTACAAGATTGTCATGTCCAAGCATTTAGAATCCATTAAATAAAAAAAAAAAAAAAAAAAAAAAAAAAAAAAAAAGAAAAAAAAAGTGGATTCTAAATAGAAAGATGAGGAGCGTATGAAAACAATATCGTCACGTTCAAGCATTTAGAATCCATTAAATACAAAAAGAGAAATAATGGATTCTAAATAGCAAGATGAAAAGCGTATGAAAACAATATCGTAGGTGAACTTGATATGGTCTCATTTTACTTCTCTATCACTCACTATACTTTCCCAAAAAAAAAATCTAATAGACTTCCTTTCCATTATCTATTTTTGGTGAAGCTCTCTAAATCCATCATAGGATGCTTGAAAAATATCTAAAGATTTCCTACAATTAATCGTCGAGTTAGATAATGAGGATGTGATTTGCTTATTGTCAAGATATATCCAGAACGACCCCTCTCATCATTAGAGTGAGAGTGGAGAATATCTAGCATTTACTATCAATTTAGCTGATTCTTTGTCTAGGAGACTTTTGTACGACAATTTGGTGAGACCGGATGAGACTCACGTATGAGAACATTCTCCTATGTCCTTGGTCCGTGGATTTGAAACCCACTTTCTCTCTCTTCATTTAATAAATTTAAAATCCACGGACCAATAATATACGAGACTGTTCTCATATGTAAACTTGATCCAAGTTCCAGTTTGGCCTCTTTCTGATCCATCCATGTGGTACTTGGTGGCTCCATGCATGAATAAAATTTCTTCAAAACCTCCCCTCCCCCACCCCCACCCCCACCCCCACCCCCACCCCCCTGCAAAAAAAAAAAAATACATATTGGAAACTTCTTCTTTATAATATTTTCAAAAATTTACCCAATATCAATTATAACAATTTATTATCTATATATAAGGCATTCTTGGGTGCTAGCTGATCATTTAGCACAATTGGTACAGCCACAAGCCTTGGGTCGGAAGCCACAGGTACCGAAAGGCTTGCCAGGAATGTCGTTGCATTTGAGTTGGAAGCAGCAGGGCATGTTGCTGTAGGTACTGGGAGGCCCACCTTGCTTGCAACAATTGCAGGTGGAGCATACTTGAGCCGGTGGTCCACCAGCCAGCCTTCGACCAAGTTCTCCTCCATTACCTCTGCTGCCATGGGAGTAGAAGTCATGATAGCTGGTAGTGTCAGCCGGTACGAGTATTCCTTCTTCTTCTGTTCCTCCTCCTGCACAAGACCCAAAATGCAGGTGGGCTACAAATAGAAGAAGAAGAGTTACTACTTTCGTCAATCCCTCCATTCTACTATTCCGAATTATGCAGAGATGGATGATGGGCTTGCTGTACTTTGTGGTTTCTACTTCTAGTCTAGTGCTGTGAAGGTGTGTGTATAAGAGGAGATATATATATATAGAGAGCAGAATCCTCTTCAACTAAAAAAAACGTAAACAGTGGATGTAGGTTGTTAAAATCGAACCACTCTAAATCCTTGCTGGGGGGAGAGAGAGAGAGAGAGAGAGAGAGCATTCTGAAATTGAAATCATCCTTAAAAGAGAATATGGTTTTTTCCAGTAATGGTGGGTGTTTAGCCTTTTACTCAAAACAGGAGAGAGAAATTTTCTTAAAATGAGATGGTCTACATAATGCAAGCAGCTCATCATCTACAGTTATCGATACCATGTTAAAATTTCCACTTTAAAACCAATTGGCTTAAGGTGAATGATTTCTTGTAGCTATTATACATAATCAATAATCATTGAGTCACCTACAGCGAATATGAGACTATCTAAATAAAGAAAAACAGGAGAGAGACACACAACCCTCACTAGTAGCTCAGAGGATCTTAATCCAAGAAAAAAAACAAAGACTACTTAGAGGACCTACTAACTGAGCCCGAATCCTCTCCAACACTAAACCTAATGGGGTTGTAGGGTTCATCTTGCTGGAGAGGATAATTCCCAGTGACAATCTATCCATTAAAAAAAAATCTTAAAAGCCATGTCTAATGGAAGAACAGATTCATACTTGCACTTAGACACGATTCTTATCTCCAGAGAGTAAGCCTTGTTTAGGGGGTTTTGGATCCTCTCCACACATGATGATTGGCAGAGGATCCCACCATCCATGGGTTCTTAAGCTAGTCAATCATATAGTTATTAGAAAACGGGAGAATAGATCCGTTGCTCATACGATCATCTGATCATGCATGTGTGGATCTAGCATCTATCCTTTTAACTTTCATATATACCCCTTTTTCATCCTTGTAATGGTAGAAAGTGAGAAATGTGTTGAATCCTCACATGTACGACTAGGAGATTGTACATGCAATGGATCTAATCTCAAAAAACGGAAGGGAATGCTCAGTATTGGTAGGATCATAATGGTATCAATTTTGATCCATCCACTATCCTAGTCTTTTTCGTCCCGTTTCACATGTATGCTTCAAAGGTAATGTAATAATTTTTTATTTCTTTTCTTGAAATACGGGTAAATCTGTTTGGTTCAATCTATTATGGAATCGTCTCGAAATGGTTTCAATCTTGACCGCTCTCGAGATTTACACCCTTGGTCAATATTGCATTAATTGCTCTAACTCCTTATTCATATATTGTTTACCATTGAGATTCGAGAGGATAACTACTCTCCCCACATGGTGAGTTGATCCAGATTCTCGTTTAGTTGTTGGTTTTGTCCTCCACTGCCCATTGAAGTTAGACTCACAGTCACTCAAGGATTCAAAACACGGAATCTAAAATTGGGTCAGCTAAAAAAAAAAAAACCTTAGAATTGGCTCTCAAATCTAAAAACTCAAATTTTAAGATTTTGGAGTAAAAATTGATTATTTGAAATTGGTATTGATCAAAACCAAGACTAATCAAATTCCAATTTTCAAATAGTGTAGTACGGACCTGGATCGTCTTCAGTGCATCCAGCGCTTATCAGATGGCTGGCATGCACCTCAAGTGCATCTAACCGTTAGATATGTATTGGGAGCACTTACATTCTGGAGTGTTGGAGGGGATCATGTTCCATTCAATCACAACGTGGATGAACCAGTTATACACATGCATAAACTGGCCACCCATTAACTATGACTAATCAACAATTGAGATTTTTCTGAAGGTGGCAAACTAGCGTTATTTTTTCTTCACAAATACCCTTCCAAAGACTCTTAATGGAAATATGGGGGGATATTTATAGAAGCTACATGACACATGTCGTGAAACCATATATGAACATACGTGAAGCCTTCACGTATAAGGAGCTGATCCAAAGATTTTTACATAAGGTACTAGCCTAGTGTGCTTATATGGTGGGCTGGGTGATTGGGATTGTCATATGGAGGGAGAAAGGAGTTCTCGATACCTTCTAAGTATATTTTGGATTTGTGGATTCATTAAAGTCTTCAGCAGTAATTAGGATTTAAGAGAGTAGTTGTTGCCTTGCTTCACTTTGATTTTGAATCTTAAGTTACTCTCTAAGATAGAGTTGAAAGGTCCACTTTTCTTTGTGTCCTTTTAAAAAAAAAAAAAATATATATATATATATATATATATATATACACACTAACAAAAGTGTACGTACAAATGCATGTGGCAGAGAGAGAGAGAAATATAATTCAATCAAATATGATATCCATTGAAGCAATTAGTAACTTAATATGATTATTAAATATTAATTTTTAAATTTCAAGAAATGTTCTAAATGCTAATAGATTCCTCTCTGCCGTTCTTTAATCCATCCCTCTAGTCCATAAAATCTGCAAGCCTTCCCGTACCAATTTCAAGATCAAATTCTAGTTTGTGCTATACAACAATAAAATAATGATCACAACAAATATGAAGAAAGATATGCTATCATTAACAATTACACAAAACCACTTCCTAAAGCAGGCCAAGGCATCGAAGGAGTGGGGAGGGAAGAGTGAGAGGAATGGGACAGAGGGACTCAAATCTTTACCTGATTACCAGCCAATCTGAAGACTCCAAAAGTAAACTAGAAGTGGGAAAACCTACAGAGATTCAGATACCTATCTTGTCCTTCAAATCAAGGTTATCATCCACTAGACTTTGCATAACATCTTTCATAGACTAAAATCCATGGTGTCCTCGAAGAACAATTGCAAGCATCATAAACTGAACAGTAAGCAGAAGAAAAGGCTCTTTAAGTCTGTTTAGTAAGTAAAAACTGTGTGACTTTAAGATATAAATCTTGCGGCGAACTAATTAGAGAGAGGATGTGTGTATGAGAAAGAGAACCGTGGAAGGAAAGGAATAAAAGAGAATAAAGAGGTTGAAAAATTAAATTTAAGAGTCAAAGATATTGAGACAATAAAAAGAGATTAAATTTGCAAGGAATTAATTAAAAATATTAAGAGGCGAACTAATTAAAGAGAGATGCGTGTGAGAAAGAGAACTGTGTAAGGAAATGAATCTAAGTGAATAAAAAGGTTGAAATAGAATTTAAGAGTCATAAAGATTTTGAGACAAATAAGGAGATTAACTTTTAAAAAAATTAAAGATATTGAGAGGTGAACTAATTAGAGAGAAGTATGTGTGAGAAAAAGAACCGTGGAAGGAAAGGAATAAAAGAGAATTTTGAGATTGAAAAAGAAAATTTAAGAGCCATATAGATATTGAGAGCATATGACTATATGAGACATATAAGGAGTTTCATGGATCATCTGGCAATGCGGGAGAAATTCACCTATGGATTTCTATAAGCTAAGAAATGTGATAGCTAGAGAATTGTGGAATATTTAAAAACTAAGGATACCAAAGATTCTAAAACAATAAGAAAAAATTGTGTGAGAGATAGTACATGCACTTATATAACCCAAGGGGATAGCGCAGTAGGTGAGCAACGAACTTGGTACGAGCCATAAACTTAGACGTCCTAAGTTCGACTTCTACTGAGCACGGCTTGGGCCACTCACACGGGGGTGTTTAGTGCTCTTTACTATTTTCAGTGAAAATTGAATGGTTCTCATTCAACCCAGTATGACTTGGTCCATGCAGTTGTGGGGTTAGTATGGGCCCGCAAGACTCCTTAGGCCAAAAGCCTGGATACCCGTCGTTAGCAAAAAAAATACGTGCACTTATATAATAGTATAATAATGATATATAGACTTATGTTCACATGTATGACAGGTAAACATTATAGGCTATTTGCTAATTCTGGCTTTTGCAAAGGCAAAATCCATCAACATTAGAAGGATCAGGTTTCTCTTATCCAATTCACCATGAGCATCGGCACCATTGGATTACCAAAGGGAGGGTAGTTTTGACTTTAAGATCTAATCATAGGGTCACTTCATGTGTGAAGAAGGAATTCTTTCTTTTCATAGGACTCCAATGCCAAAGAATCTTGTTTGAGATATATAGTGTATTGGGTGATCCTCATGTATCCAGGATATAAGTAAAGCCCTTCCAATATGTTATATCGTTTGAAGTGAAAAAAGTTTGAATTTTACTTGAGGTCGGATGAGGTTCACGTACAAGATTGTCAGGCCCAGACATTTAGAATCCATTAAACACAAAAAAGTGGATTTTAAATACCAGAATCAGGAGTGTACGAAAACAATATTGTAGGTGAACCTAATCTGGTCTCATTTTACTTCTCCATCACTCATTATACTTACCCCAAAATATAAATCTAAGAGACTTCCCTTCCATTATCTATTAATGATAAAGCTCTTTGAATTCATTCTAGGATGCTTGAAAAATATCTAAAGATTTCTTATAGTCATCAATCGGATGACAAGGATGTGATTTGCTTATCATCAAGATATATCCAGGATGAGTGATTGAGAGTGAAGAATATCTAGCATTTATTGCCAATTTATCTAATTCCTTGTCTAGGAGACTTTTGTATGACAATTTGGCGAGACCGGATTAGACTCATATATGAGAACAATCTTGTACGTCCTTGGTTTGTGGATTTAGAATCCACTTTCTCTCTCTTCATTTAATAAATTTTAAATCTACGAACCAATAATGTACAAGATTGTTTTCACATGTAAACCTGATCCGAGTTCCAGTTTGACCTCTTTCTGATCCATCCATGGAGTACCACCCAATATATAAATATATATATATATATATATATATATATATATTTATAGGAAACTTCTTCTTTATAATATTTTGAAAATTTTACCCAATATCAATTATAACACTTTATTATTAATATATCTAAGGCATTCTTGGGTGCTAGCTGATCATTTAGCACAATTGGTATAGCCGCAAGCCTTAGGATGGAAACCACGGGTACCGAAAGGCTTGCCAGGGATGTCGTTGCATTTGAGTTGGAAGCAGGAGGGCATTTGGTGCAGGTACTGGGAGGCCCACCTTGTTTGCAACAATTGTAGGTGGAACATACCTGAGCCGATGGTCCACTGGCCAGCCTTCGACCAAGTTCCCCTCCATTGCCATTGCTGCCATAGAACTAGAAGTCATGATAACTGGTCATGTCAGCCGGTACTAGTATTCCTTCTTCTTCTGTTCCTCCTCCTATACAAGACCCAAAATGCAGGTGGGCGACAAATAGAAGAAGAGTTACTACTTTCATCAATCCTTCCATTCTACTATTTAGAATTATGCAGAGATGGATGATCGGTTTGAACTTTCTAAGGCTGTGAAGATGTGCGTATAAGGGGAGATATATATATATAGAGTAGAATCCCCTTCAATTGAAAAAAAAAAATGGACGAAGGCTGTTGAAATCAAACCACTCTAAAACCCTACTGGAGAGAGAGAGAGCACCCTGAAACTGAAACCTTTCTTAAAAACAGAAAATGGTTTTTCCAGTAATGATGGGTGTTTAGCCCTTGACCCAAAACAGGGGAGAGAAATTAGCTTAAAATGGGATGGTCTACATAATGCAAGAGGCTCATCATCTTATCAATACCATGTTAAAACTTTCATCTTAAGACTGCTTAGAGGACCTACTAACTGAGCCCAAATCCTCTCCAACATTGAACCCGATGGGGTTGGAGGGTTTCAACTTACTGGAGAGGATAATTTCTAGTGACAATCTATTTGTTAAATTTTATTTATTTAATTTAATTTAATTTTTTTAAAGCCATGTCTAATGGAAGAATAGATTCATATTTTCACTTAGACACGATTCTTATCTCCAGAGAATGCTCTCTCTCTCTCTCTCTCTCTCTCTCTCTCTCTCTCTCTCTCTCTCTCTCTCTCTCTCTCTCTCTCTCTCTCTCTCTCTCTCCCTGAGTCCACAATGGATCTCTAAGACCAATCTCAATAAGCCTGGTTTAGAGGGTCTTGGATCCTCTCCACACGTGATGGCTGGCGGAGGATCCCACCATCCATGGGGTCTTAAGTTAGTCAATAGCATAGTTATTAGAAAACAGGAGAATAGATCCTTTGCTCTTACGATCATCTAATCATACATGTGTGGATGCAACACCTGTCCTTTTAGCTTTCATATATACCCTTCTTCATACTTGTAATGGCAAAAAAGTGGGAAGTGTTCAATCCTCACATGTACGACCAGGTGATCGTACATGCAATGGATCTAATCTCAAAAAATGGAAGCGAACGATCAGTATTGGTAGGATCATAATGGTATCGATTTTGATTGATCTATGATTCTAATCTTTTTTGTCCCATTTCACATGTATTTGATTTTGTCTATCTGGAATGGTATCGATAAGGTTTCAATTTTGACCGCCCTTGAGATTTAGAACCTTGGTCAATAGTACATTAATTGCTCTAACTCCTAATTCAAATATTGCTTGACCATTAAGATCCGAGAGGGTAACTACTCTCCCCACATGGAGAGTTGATCTGGATTCTCGTTTAGTTGTTTGTTCTGTCCTCCACTACCCATTGAAGTTAGACTCACCGTCACTCAAGGATTCAAAACATGGAATATAAAATTGGGTTGGCTAAAAAAAATACCTTAGAATTAGCCTTGAAATCTAAAAACTCAAATTTTAAGATTTTGGAGTAAAAATCAATTATTTCAAATTGGTATTGATCAAAACCAAGACGGATCCAATTCTAACTTTTAAAATAATGTAGAATGGACCTAGATCCTCTTTAGTGCATCCACCATGTATCAAATGACTGCAGGCATGCACCCCAAGTGCATCATAACCGTAAAAAAAAATACCTTAGAATTAGCCCTGAAATCTAAAAACTCAAATTTTAAGATTTTGGAGTAAAAATCAATTATTTCAAATTGGTATTGATCAAAACCAAGACGGATCCAATTCTAACTTTTAAAATAATGTAGAATGGACCTAGATCCTCTTTAGTGCATCCACCATGTATCAAATGACTGCAGGCATGCACCCCAAGTGCATCATAACCGTAAAAAAAAATACCTTAGAATTAGCCCTGAAATCTAAAAACTCAAATTTTAAGATTTTGGAGTAAAAATCAATTATTTCAAATTGGTATTGATCAAAACCAAGACGGATCCAATTCTAACTTTTAAAATAATGTAGAATGGACCTAGATCCTCTTTAGTGCATCCACCATTTATCAGATGACTGCAGGCATGCACCCCAAGTGCATCATAACCGTCAACTATGTGTTGGGAGCACTTAGCTACTGGAGTGTTGGAGAGGAACTCGTTCCATCTAGTCACAATGTGGATGAACAGTTATATACATGCACAAATTACTGGACCACCCATTAACTAGGACTAATCAACGATCGGGACTTTCAGGAAGGTGCCAACCTAGTGTCCTTTTTTCTTTCACAAATATCCTTCTAAATACTCTTGATGGAAAATGGAGGGATATTTGTAGAAGCAAAAGGACACATGTCTTGAAACCATACATGAACCTATGTGAAGCCTTCATGTATAAGTACCTGATCCGATGATTTTTACATAAATTGCCAGCCTAGTGCACTCATAAAGTACCGGTCATTGGGATTGTCATATGGAGGAAGAAAAAGAGTTTTGGATACCTTCTGGTATGTTTCGGAATTGTGGATTCATTATGTTATTCAGCATTAATTAGCATTTAAGAGAGTAGAATCCGCGCATACTTGAGGCCGGATCAAGTTCACATAGGAGATTGTTCTCATACACCCTAGTAATACAAAAAGAAAAAGTGGATTCCAACTACAAGGATCAGGAGCGTACGTGAACCTGATCTAGCCTCATTTTACTTCTCTATCGCTAACTATACTTACCAAAACCCCCCCCCCTCTAAAAAAAAAATTCTAACAGACTTCCTTTCCATGATCAATTGTTGGTGAAGCTCTGTCAATTCATTCTAGGATGCTGAAAAAATATCTAAAAATTTCCTACAATTAATCGTGAGTCAGATAACAAGGATATGATTTGCTTACCTTCAAGATATATCTAGGACGACCCCTCTCATCATCAGATTGAGAGTGAAAATATCTAGCATTTACTATCAATTGAGCTAATTCTTTGCTTAGGAGACTTATGTACGACAGTTTGGTGAGACCTTATCAGGTTCAGGTACAAGAACAATCTCGTACATTTTCTATCCGTGGATTTGGAATCCACTTTCTCTCTCTTCATTTAATAAATTCTAAATCCACAAACAAATAATGCACGAGATTGTTCTCATACATAGGTCTGATCCGAATTCCTATTTGCCCTCTTTCTAGTCCGTCCGTAGAGTACTTGGTGGCTCCAAAGAATAAATTTTCTTCAAAACCCCCCTTCCCCCTTCCGCCCAAATTAACCACCCCCCAAAAAAAAAAAATTATATATATATAATAAAAACTTCTTTATAATATCTTTAGAAATTGCCTGATATCAATTATAATTCTTTATTCTTACACCCCCAAAAAATATATATATATTATAACTCTTTATTAATATGGAAGGCATTCATGGGTGCTAGCTGATCATTTAGCCACAATTGGTACAGCCGCAAGCTTTGGGAAGGAATCCACAGGTACCATAAGGCTTGCCAGGGAGGTTGCATGTGAGTTGGAAGCAGCAGGGCATATTCTTGCAGGTGCTGGGAGGCCCACCTACCTTGCAACAATTGCAGGTGGAGCATATTAGAGCCGGTGGTCCACCGGCCAGCCTTCGATCGAGTTCCCCTCCTCCATTGCTGCTACTGCCATGGAAGTGATGATAGCTGATCATGTCAGCTGGTACTAGTGTTCCTTCTTCTTCTATTCCTCCTTCTGTACAAGACCCAAAATGCAGGTGGGCAACAAATAGAAGAAGAAGAGTCACTACTTTCATCAATCCTTCCATTCTCCTATTCAGAATTATGTAGAGAAAGTTAATGGGTTTGTTGTACTTTGTAGTTTCTTCTTCTAGTAGCTTTTGAACTTTTTCAGTGCTGTGAAGATGTGTATAAGGGAAGGTATATATAGAGAGCAGAATAGAATCTTCTTAACAGATTGGTTCTTTCACCAAGAATTAGATATCAGGTCGCCTAATCGTTTGATTTGGATTGAAAAGTGGTATTTGGTTTGCAGTGGAATATGTGTAGATTGAATGAAGTAAGTATTTTGGGTATCCTATTTAATAAGGAAAGGGGTACCAATCAATCCTTTTTTTTATTGCAATCTACATATATCACTAATCCATAATTGTTATGTGAGAGAGAACCAATCTGTTTGGGAGAGGCAAAACTAATATTTGATTCACATGTAATTTATTATAGATTAGGAATGTGTTTGTAATTTAAAAATAAATTGAAGTTAAATTACAAATAAAGTCATTCATATGGTATAAAAAAATAATAATAAAGAAACATGTCTTAATGTGTAAATTACAAGAAGTTCTTCTTCACTTGCGAAAAGTAAGTAACCGACACTCCCTTTATTGTTTTTACGATGATAGATTTACCTTAATACCCATAAAATACAAACTTTTAATAATTTTCATTCAATTCACCAAAAGTGAAATGACAGTTTAATCCTTAAAGTGACAAGAATAATGACTATCTATTGATGGATAAAAAAGAGAGGTTACAACTTATGTTGTAACAGCCAAAGTGACAAACAGATTAACCCTTTTTTTTTTACCACGCCATCCTCTCTCTCTTCCTTTCAGACTTTCCTTTTCCTATAATATCTTCTCATTCTCATTACCCAAAAAAATAAAAAAAATATCTTCTCACTCTTAATAAAATTCTTTAATTCTTCTTTTAAAAAGTAATTTCTTCTTACCAAAAATAATAATAATAATAATTATTATTATTATTATCTCCTTATTTTCTCAATATCAAATTCTTAAATTTCTTCGAAATTAATCTCCTTGAATCTCGCCACAACTCTCTCTCCCTCCTCATATTTATTTTTGTAAATCTCTCCATAGTATTAAAAGAAAAAAAAAATACTCTCTCTTTCTCAGGGAGGAATAAAGAAATAAGAAACTAAATTTTAAAGAGAATTTAATTATTAAAAAAATACAAAGAAGGTTTTTTTTACCACGCCGTCCTCTCTCTCTTCCTTTCAAACTTCCCTTTTCCTCTAATATCTTCCCATTCTTATAAAATTCTTTAATTTTTTTCTTTTTAAAAATTAATCTTTTTCTCCCAAAAAAGATAATGATAATAATTAATCTCCTTATTTGTCTCAACATCAATTGCTTCCAAATTGGTCTCCTTAAATCTCTCTCTCTCTCTCTCTCTCTCTCTCTCTCTCTCTCTCTCTCTCTCCATATTTACTTCCATAAATCTCTCCAGAATTATTTACACCAAAAAAAAAGAAAGAAAGGAAAAAAAAAGTTGTGTTAAAGAGAAATTTCGACATATGTTAAGAAACTAATCTTCCTATATTGTCTTCAGTTATTTTCTTTCTTTATCAAAGCATCTAAGGAGGGAAAGAGTTAGAGAAGGGAAATAAGGAATGGACATGAGAGAGTATGAGGGAAAGAGTTAAAGGCAAGAAACGAAAGGGGAGAAAAGGAATAAAAGATAAATTTAAAGAGTATTTAATTATTTAAAAAATACAAAGAAGTGGTTTTTTTACCACGTCATCCTCTCTATCAATCTATGGAGACTTTTCTGAAAAAGCAACTAGGCTATCCACACTAACAACTATAATTCAGTTTTCTTGTTGTTTTGCTTTATGTAATGAACTTTGAAAGAGAACATTGTGGTACCTTTGGCTTTACAGTGTTACCAAACTCAAGTTTTTTCTACCTTACATAATTATATGTTACACTAAAACTAAAACCAATACAAATCTTAGTGATCATAGTTTGAAGCGATTCAATCATCTTGTTTGTTTGTGTTTTACCGTCCTTTTTTTTTTTTTTTTTGAGGAATTCAATCTTGACCTAAGAGTATAATTTGTAACTAAAGCCAATCAATTTAAATACAATTAGATCAATATTTCCTTTCTGGAGGCTACATTTAATTATAGGAACCCCACAAAGTTTCTAGTACCAAGATCAAAATTGCAAAATCAACAGCCACCTGCTTTATCTTAGAAGTGGTTTGCCGATTGATGTTCAAAACTTATCATGCATACTTTTTTTTTTTTAAGCTGGTGATCAACCTAGGGAATCTCGTTGGAGACGGGATAATAATTTTCCTTTTCAACTGCATTTTTTGTGATGATGCCATTGCTTAAGTTCTCTCTTGAAAAACAGAAAAAATAATGCTGAGAAATTATCTCAAAAATAGGCATACTTATCTAGTTCAGGAAAATGTTTCTATAGCCATAATGGCATATTTGTGAACTCACTTGAAGCCAAGGGGGTTAAAGTATCCGGCCAACGTAACAACCCATCGCTACAGTCTCCACTTAAACTGTTTGACACTCTATTATTTTAGTTTAGATTGGCAAATTATGGACAATATTATTGTCTTTATTTTCTCTCTCTCTCTCTCTCTCTCCACCTACATAGAAATAAAAAATTCCATATACACCACCACACGGACGCTATTAATATATATATATATATATATATAATAGGGATATAGAGATATCCTCAAAGAGATACAATATGAAAGGAATTTTGTATGAAATGTTTACTTTATGTGAGAAGATACGTAATATAGAGTTTTCATGAGAGAAAGAGAGAGATCTGAAACTGAAAATCTTCCTTAGAATATGGATTTTCCTAATACTGGTGGAAGAATGGATGAACTGTTGAGATTATGGAAGAATAGATACACAGGAGATTAAAGATGTGTAATAGAGGGAATTGTTATGATAGATTAGTTCCCAAAAAACCAAAAAAAAATATATGATAAGAGTAGTACTCTCTCTCTCTCTCCCTCATATCATTTTCGGAGTCTACAAGCCACAGTGGATCTCTAAGACCGATCTCAATAAGCCTCTTTTAGTGAGTCTGGATCCTCTCCTCATATGATTATGGATCTTATAATCCATCGGATATCAGGCCACGTGACAAATCAATCAATAACACGATCTAAATATCGCTTGATTGGTGGGATCCCTTGCAAGTATGGAGGGTAGGTAAATCGGCCCTCAAATCTGAAAACCCAAGAGACTTTAAGATTTTGGACTAAAAATCGATTCTGTTGAATCAAAATTGGTATCGGTCACAATTAAGAGCCAACCAATTCTAATTATAGCAGAGATGGATCTAGATCCTCTGTAGCACATCCAGCATGCATGAGATGGTTGGCAGCACTCAAGCATGCAGTCCAAGTGCATTCCAACCGTCAGATGAGCATTGGGTGCACCAGCATGCTGGAGTGCTGGAGATCTCATTCTATGCAGTCATTGAATGGATGAACAGATATATACATGCATGCATCAACTGAACCTCCAGTTAATTAGGAATTATCAATCATTGGAAGTTCTTGATCCATTGGTGATTTGTAGTGGTTAAAGTGTTCTCGAGAAACGTTTTACCTGAGTTCAAATCCCTTTTAACACCACTCTTGTTTCGTCCTTGAGGCTCCCACTCTCTTCAAAGTGGCAAAAAAAAAAAAAAAAAAAAAAAGGTGCCTTTTCTCTTTATCAATACTACACATATAAATATTGTTTAAAAGAGATTAAATATACAAAATTGAAAATACTACAAGAAAGTAAACTTCACAAGTTTTCAAACACAACAGGAGATACGAAAGAAGGAAAATTTTGAGAAGAGAGCAGAGAAGAAATCTCAAAAATGATATATTTATGAGACTACATTTATGTCTATTTTCCAAATCCACCTTAAAAAGACATTCTGGTTTAGTTTTAATAAGATGCTTTGTATTTTCCAAATTGAAAAAGAAAAGAACAATTCATTTCTTACCCAATAAAAAGAACAAATTCACTGATATATTATAATTTTTTGTTACCCCAAGTGCACCCAGTCAATCAACCAATATTTTGTAGCCTCACTGAATGGCAATTCCTCTTAGAAAATATCTGAGTCTATCAAATGTAACAAGATGATGTTCACAAACTGAAAAACAGAAGCTGGGTATAAAGGCCCTTCCTCTTCCCCCCAACCCCTCCTTCCAATTGGGGACTGAAACCCACAGTAGCAGCACTACTACTAGTTCTCATCAATGTGGAGACAAAGCAGCATTATATCCTCAACAACGCACACCCAAGTACAGTGCCACGGCATTGCGTCATAGGGGAGACCTGGTGCCAAGTTGGTCTCTCAATTCCAACAGTAAGGACATCAACATCAGACAGTTGTTTGATGTCTACATTCCATCTGCCAGGACCAATCACCCCTCCAATCATGTAAAGGTCATCTCCAAATCCAATCATTGCAAACCCAATTCTACTTTGAAAGTCCAAAGCTGATGCTGGTGCTGCTGCCACCATCTTTCGTAGCCTTTGCTCCTTGCCCTGCTTGAATATGACCCCATGGCTCAACACATATAGCTCCCCTCTAACCACTGCCATTGGGCCCTGCAGCCACCCATAGTCTTCAACTGCCCAACCGCACGCAGCATTTTCCAAGACCTGCACTGTCGACAGCCCCCTATGCGACACATGCAACTTGCCGTCGATCACCACCCCAGAACATGCTGAATTGTGAGTGTGAGGGAGATCAGGAATCGGAACCCAAATGTCCTTCTCTGGGTCATAGATCTCAGCCTTAGAGATGGACTTTCGGCAGCTAGTGAAACCACCCGCAACAATAATTTTCCCTTCCAGCACACAACATGCAAACATGGCACGGGGTACTAGCATTGATGCCCGCCGATCCCAATGTCGGAGGATGGGATCATATGACCAAACTTCATCGGTTGCAAAAATACCGTAATGATCACCAGTCAATGGATCAACATCATCACTGCCACCACCAAGAACAAACAGCTTCCCTGCAGTGGAGACCACACAAAAATGTGCAAGATGCCTGACCTCTGAGGGCAGAACAGGTAGTGTCAACCAGAGGTCTCTGATAGGATCATAAAGCTGCCATAAATTCTCAGGCTCAAAAGCACATACACATAAGAACTCCTCTAATGCTCCGAGCTCACGGCGGGCCTTGAAAAGCTCTGGGCTACGAAGAGCAGCTCTCCACGAACGGCAAACAAGCTGCAAGTTGGGGTAGAGAGAGAACGGAACCCGTGCAAGGCATTGAAGCGCAACAGCGTCAGGAAGACCATCAATTAGTCCAGACATAATGAGCCTTCTTACATCCCATTCAGATGATTCCTCACTGAATAGTGATGATCATTGCCTTAAAATAGGACAAGGTGGAGCGGGTAATCTGAAACATGGTGTGTACTGCTTAGTGCAAGAAATTGAAAAAATTGATATTAAAATATATATATATATATATATATGTAACTTCACAAAGAATGCTCCCAAAAGTTGCATGGCACAGTAGGGCATGTCCAAACTTTTGTTGCACAAGCAGCAAATGTAGGATTTTCATTTTTATTTTACAAATAGGAGATAAGAAAAGCACATACATCAAAATCTTTGACCATGACCCACATCAATATCCTGATCTTGGATCAATCTACCAAATCCAGAAAGTAAGACTCCCAGTTTCCTCTAATAAAGATCTATTGCGACTCAAACCCCCCCCCCCCCCCCCCAAAAAAAAAAAGCCACAGATAGAAGCACCTTAACAGTTCACTACAAGAAATTGGATATCTGTAAAACACTGCCCATGAAACAATTTTTTTATTTATTTCACATGGAACAAAAGAAAAATGATTCAATAAGGATGCACAAAAACAAAATGCAGGGATAAAACTGAGATGAGGATATTGAGAAGGATGAGAGGTGAGGAAAGATAGGATCAGAACAATGCATCCAAGGGAACTTTAAAACAGCACCAACAGCTGTCAAATGGCTTTGTCATGTGCAGTAAAAACCCAACAAGGAAAGGGGGAAAAAAAGGTTCCAGTGAGGAGGGAGGCAGTGCAAGTGGAAGGTGTCAGAAAGTACATAAGGGAATGCAAAAATGGACTGAAAGCAGTGGGAAAAGATGTGTGCTTATGAGTAATCAAAAAGGTGGCCCTGATATGAGGAACAGGATTCAAGTAGCAGAATGTAAACCCACAAGTAATTTAGGTAGAAATGACTTGAACTGTCTATATCTACGGGTATATGCTACAGGCAACTAAATCTCTCTTTTATTATAAATTTTTTTTTTTTTTCCCTTTCTTCATTAAATGTGCATACTTCATGCAACTATATCTTTCTTTTCTTTTGGTTTCTTCAGTTTTTCTCCTTGAAGTCATTTTTCTAAATAAAGCAAAAGCAAAGACAGTTCTGTCCTTTAGTGAAGGCACAAAATTGATTGTTAGGGAGCCTCTGCTGAGTCAAATAGATATGCCAACAAGTATTTGTCAATTACTTTTATAAACAAAAAAAAAAAATCTTAAAAATGATTTTCTGAGATGGAATCAAACACAAATATATCAAACTTCTTTTCATTCTAATGGAAGCCGACTATATCAATCATGTACTCAACTCATAGATGGATAAATGTAATAGATGTGTATTCCTCTTTCCTGCCACTTTTAATTTTTTCTATGAATAACCACTGCATTTATAGTTAACTTACACACCTTTTCCTAAGATAACAATTTTGAATGGAAAGAAATAAAAAGAGCTAATTAAGATGATCTGTCACGATAATCTTTTCAAGACAGCCCACCATCTTTTAGGCATGTGGAATGTTTTCGCCAATTGGCTATTGGACCAGTTATACACCTTACGTATTAGCCACATGTCAAATTTCAGAATCAAATACCAACCCGTGTATTATTATGTATTGCTGTATTTTTAGCTGTCTAAGTATGTCCATGCACCCTTTCAGAGTCCTAAGATGTTCAAAGCTTTAATTTGCCACTCGACAGGCTCTTTAGAGCTGAAGCTTGACATGTACACGGGAGCTTGCCACCTTGGGTCTACCCATTCACAGAATATCTGCTTGCAACTTGGCAGATATTTGAGAGTTGAGACATTATGAGAAGCTCATCAGAACAGGCTGGATAATTTTGCCTAAATTACGATATGGCCAATGAAGATTTTCTGCAAGAATTCAAGAATGATCACAACTCACAACTTGAAAGATCTGTTATTGTGAACTCCAAGTCCTACACCTTTTTCACCAGCTAGCAATCTACAAATGAATTTATTTGCTTAATTCCTAGAATGAGAAGTTTGATAGGCTTGCATTTCATACATGGGTTTTACTCTTCAGTTGGTTCACTCAATCACATCTCCAAATGGTGGTGCTCATAGATAGCCACCATGAAAAACGCAATTCCTCTGGGGCATCCTTAATGGACAGATACATTCATCATGATAAAATTCGGGGTTCGAAAACCCTAGCTTGGATCGCTTGTGAATCAACAAAAAACAAGTATTAATGGGAAATGGAAATTTCGTAAAAAACAAGAATTTTAAAGGGTTTGTTGGGTTAAATAGAGGAGGGACAAGGAGTTAAGATTAAAGAATAAGGATACTCCTAACATTAAAATTAATAGAGGGGAGGAGAACTAAAATAATGGGGAAGGACATTTCAGGAAAGAAGGAAAGATGATGACAAATAAAATAGCATCACCAGACACCAGGTCACATTCTTCTACCTTTTCATAAAACCACAAACCAGCAGAGGATAGTTTCCCCCTTTCGGGTGAGAGAACTCTCTCAACTTTGATCCAATCGAACCAGGATTTTGGAGGTTATTCCCAACCCCCAGTCCTGTAGAAACACCCAAAACAGGTTCAAGGATCAACAGATGAAAAAGGAATTCTCTGAAAACAAGGTACGTGGAAGTTTCAGATTCAACAACAATTAGACGCCTCTAGCTCTCTTAGCAGGGAGATCCGTTAGGACCGAAACTCTAGGTTTAGGTCTCACTAGGGAAGAGAATCAATTCCTAAAAGTTTCAGTTAGATATGAATTGTAGAGATGGGATTCCAAAATCCAACAAACTTCCATCAGATTAGCTGTACCACAGACATGAAAACAGGGAAGAAAATAGGCTAAACAGAGGAATGCCTGAAGGAGGGAGAAGGATTGGAAGAATAGTGAGGACTAATTGAAAGACTAACCTGAGAAAAGGAGGGTCCGAATCAAATCAGCAGAAGAGAGAGAGAGCTGACAAAAGGGCAACACCACGCACACTCACACCTGTAAGGATGAACCCCAATCTCAACTCAGTATTCCTTTACATTCCATTCCAAACGATGAGGTTACACATAGAAAGAGAACTCCAAACAAAACAAATAAACCTATGGTATTTTGGAAACTGCCTTAAACAAAGAAACTGAGAAAACCAATACCAATATGGACTCTACTCCTATCTTCAATAAAACAATCAAATAAATTGCGATTTACAATAATAACCCCAAATAACTAACCCATACAGCCCTTGTTGGTCCGACAATCCAAAAATCCTGGCTGGGCCAGTTCCACTTTGGTCTGGTTTCCAGATCCGTTCATGCAGGCCAGCCATGATAACACCACTACATCACATAATGTACCTCATTTATGCACTAAACAAAGCTCTCAATGCATTGCTTCAGTACCTAGGTTCCCTCTTCCAGAGAATGAAGACACTGCAGTTACCCCTAAGTGTTACCCCTAAGTGTTTCTTCACCTTGCAAAACCACCAGTTTTATTATTCTACTGCTGCACAATAATCACTATGTAATCTCTGTCAGGTTATTTATCTCAGATATTTTTAATTTAGAAAGCAATTAATCTCATTATCTCAAAGAGTCATGGTCATTATGTCTTTAGTTGGACATGGTAACCACCCTACATGATGGTTTCTCTCCTAATCCAATACAGGACAGTTAAAAATTGTGCCATGCAGTTTTTAACCATCACATTCATGTTGGTGCTTTCAATATCTTAGTTGCACCAAGTACACATCTAGCTTTCACACTAAACCATTTCTTCCTTTTATCATTGGACAATATATGACTCTTTACTCTTCCTACATGGCCAAAATTGTGCTTCTATAATAGATTAATAGCCGATGTATATACTATTTCAGAGATGCCACATCTTTTCATCGCATCCAAGAAAAAAATATCCTTAGAAGTGTGTCCAGATGAAGCTAGGGTGCAATTTGCAACAGACAGGTAAGAGATGATCACTAAAAATGAACCAATCATAATCTTATCTTCCAGCTCACCAAATAGAAAAACCAATTATTGCTCATTCTAAAGAAATCAAGTATTAATGCAACCGCTTTGTGGTTATGCCTTTCTGTTAAAAAACAATGGGAGATTTCCTATTGGCGAGAGGGCAGGATATCAAGGTTAATATGATGTCAAGGAACTCATCAATTGTTGAGCTGAAACGGATGAAACCGCTCTGTAATTGGACTAAGCTCAACATTGATAGATGCTCCCTTGGGAACCCAGGTGTTTCAGGAGCTGGTGAGGTTTTACGCATGACTATGGCAATGTTATGCCTTGTTTTTCTTATTCGCAGGGCGTCAAGACTAACTACAGAGCTGAATTTTCAGCATTCTTTATTGGGTTGAGGATTGCAAAGGAGCTGCATATTACACGACTATGGGTGAAATGTGATTCAAAATCTGTGGTAGCATCCATTCATAGTCGTCCCATCCAATGGGATTTCCAGCAACATTGGAGGCATTACTTTCCTTTTTTGGACACGATTAAGTGGAAGATGACTCATTGTCTCAGAGAAGTAACCCCGTGGCGGACATTGTGGCTAAGAAGGGGGCTACAAGTATCTTCCATCTGGTCCACCCCTCCTAGGTTTGTCTCATCTGCGCTTCTTTGGGATGCCCAGCAAAGACCGAGGTACAGGTTCATGTAGAAAGCATTATTCTCTTCTATGGCTATGGAGTGTCCGCTGATGGCAATGCCGAAGGTGGACCTCTGTCCAATTTTTTGAGTTCCCCTCTCTGCTGAGGGCAATGCCGGCAGTGGGGGGAATTTCTGTAATTTTTTATTAGTCAGGGTATGCCTGGACCTAAACCTTGTACATCACTTTTTATTTTTCATTAATATACTTTGCTGAACTTTAGCCAAAAAAAAAAAAGTATTAATGCATTGTTTCTTTGTGCATAAAGAACTTACTAAGCTGATGAACTTCCATACACAAACTGTGAGGACAGATATACAATTTTTCAATGGTAGAAGTAGCAAATGGTGATACTCAGTCTCAAACCACCCCAATCTCCCTCAGTCAAAGAATCCAGAGTAGAATCAAGCCAAGGATCCTATTTTTACTTCCAAATGGAGGATATATATATATATATATATTGATAAATGTATAACGTGAAGAGAAGTCTTGTATGTTGGGAGGGGGAGTCTTTCCTTTTTATGTCGGTATTAGTTAGTAGTGTTTGACTGTGTTAGGCTAGTAGAGTCTCTCTTTTTTTTTTGGGGGGGGGGGGGGGGGGGTGGGTGTGGGGAATAATAAATTAATTCATTACCACGAAGAGGAAAGAATATACAAAGGCCCTAGAAGGGGAGGGAGAGACTAACAATAAGCCAAGAAAAGAGGAAAAACCCATCACTAGAGGAAAGGAGACTAACAAGAAGCCAAGAAAAGAGGAACACAGCCATCAGCGTAGGGGGGGGAGAGTAGAAGCAAGTTTAGCTAATATCAAAATAGATGGCATTCCAAATCTTCTCAAAGGATCAAGAATTTGACATCCATCTATGAAGATTCTGCTCCATGCAAATTTGGTTGATGGTGACGCAAAAGGTAAGCTTCCCCACAATGTCACAAATAGAGGAACCAACAAATGCCATATCAACCCAAATCCACTCTCTACTAAGGGGAGAGAACTACTTAGGAAAAAGGGCAAGAGAAGAAGAGGCAATCAACATCTTAGCGCCTTTCCAGCAAAGACAGAAAGACAAAGCGACCTAGAAGTGCCGGTAGATGAGGGATTACTACGTAGGGAGGAAATTTGAGAGTGCACACCAAGTAGTGAAACTATGACGGGGGATGTGGCCTTTAAACCAAACAATATAATGCCAAGGGACAAGGGGGCCTCTAGATATGACTAAGTCCCAAGCAAAGGAGGAGCTAAAGATGCCTGTGGATAAGAGAAGCCAAGAAACTCAGTCCTCTCTTCCACGATAACCAAGGGGAAGCAGAGGCAAGGCAAACCAAAATATTTGACAAGGGGGGACGAGGGGACCATATTCCATTCAAAATGATGGAAGTAACAGAGGGAATTCTACCCAAACTAGAGGAGTAAACATGTCTAGAGCTTACCAAAGAAAGAAGCACACCTGAAGGATAACAGGAATCAAGTCATAAGGACGTCGTAGTGCCGTCACCAATTGAGGAGGATTTGCCCCAAGAGCAATAGGCCTAATGCTAAGGATTTTGCGCCAAACTCAAGAGTCATCAGAGGAAAAAGAAACAGTCCAAAGGGAGTCATTCCTAAGGGAGGAGGTAAAAACCCAAGAAACCCAGATATTGTTTTGCTTAGAGAAAATTTTCCAAATTAGCTTAAGGATGCAGACAATTTTAACCTCTTTGATTCTTCTCAAACATAGACCCCCTTCGGATTTAGGGAGAACGGAAACCCGACAAAGAGGATGAAGGAACTAGGTCTAGAGGAAAGGGACTCTAACAACTTTGATGGTGGACTAAGGACAAAGACACCTGACCAATATAAGTTAAGGAATTGAAGCACATATCTAGCGAGCTCCAAGCTCCCAACAAAAGAAAAAGCTTGCCTTTCCAAAGTTGGAGCCATTTTCCCATGAGGTCTAACATGGGGGTACAATGGTGGGCAGTTAACCTAGTAATGATGAGGGGTAACCCAAGATATTTGACCAAGAGAGTACCCTAGGAGAAGCCAATAAGCTCAAGGAAGCGAGCTTTGGAAGCTTTAGGGACAACAAAGAGGAAGAGAAGGAATTTAAGGAGGTCGATATGGAGTCCAGAAAGGCTTTCGAAGAGATGGAAGGAAGACATGATGTCGAAATGGAGAGGGGGTCAGCCTTGGAGAATATCATGAGGTCATCGGAAAAGGCAAGATCGGTTAACAAAAGGGATTTACACTTGGGAATGGGGGAGATAAGTTGTTGGTCAGTGGAAGATTGGATGGATCTGGAGAGCACTTCTAGGGTAGGGGAGAAGAGAAAAAGGGATAAGGAACAGCACTTCCGGATAACCACAAAGAGACGCTCCCGTTGACAAGAACAAAGAAGCAGGGGGAGGAATATAGGAGTGGATCCAA
This sequence comes from Macadamia integrifolia, assembly GCF_013358625.1. Classification (NCBI taxonomy): domain Eukaryota; kingdom Viridiplantae; phylum Streptophyta; class Magnoliopsida; order Proteales; family Proteaceae; genus Macadamia; species Macadamia integrifolia. The sequence goes on from NC_056557.1 coordinate 34,016,626, forward strand.
TGAACAAAAATGCCGGGGGGGGGGGGGGTGGAGACATCTAAAGCAAGACCCTAGAGATGGAGTCCCATTTGATGGAGTCGAAATTAATCTTTGCCTTTAGTTCTATTTGTAATATGCTCTAAGTAGGACTCTGTGTTTAAGAGTTAATAGTTTATATAAGTTATTAGCGTAGGACATGACAGACTGGTTTGGAGTTCTATCATGGACTAGGATTCGCCCCTCTTTTTCTCTTGTTGTCTCTCTTCGTCTCTCTTAGGTTCTGGTTGCTGAGTTTAGGCTTGGTGATGTAGATCAAGTTTGCGCAAGGAAGGGACTACTGGCCCCATCGAACCAAGTCCAATGTTGGACTAGCCAACCCCCACCCTGGTCCCCTCAAGCCAGCAACACTGTTCACGAGTTATGTAAACAGTAAACCTTACAATTTTATCTTATTACCAAGGATTAAAGTATCGGTATCGGTCGCCGTATCGGTCGGCCAAAATTAAGATACGTATCGTATCGTATCGGAGATACACTAAGATACGCTAAAGATACACACAGAAATGGATAGGAAACATTTTTTTAAACACTTTTGCATAAAGAATTTGTTAAAAAAAGCTATTGATAACATGTATTATGCATAGACACTAAATTGAGGGTGTCGTACTAAGAATTCAAGGTTTGTAGTTGTCCCATAAATGTAAAATCCTTATTCCCAACTTTGATTTCCACTTTAGTTAGAGAGAAATATGGCTGACAGCAACTTTGGAACAAAAACCCTTCAAAAAATCGTGTTTTTCTGAAAAATTACCCATCTTGGCCATTATATGACCGATACGTACCGATCGATACATACTGATACTCACCGATACGTACCGATATATATCAATACTCACCGATACGTGCCAATATATACCGATACGTACCGATCGATACATACCGATACTCACCGATACGTACCAATACATACCGAAACGTATATTTTACCTCAATTTTATAATTTTCATAGTCGTATCGAGGCATATCGTATCGTATCGATGTGTATTGGTGGTGTATTGATGTATATCGGTATGTATTGTAGGATATATATCGATACGAAAGGATTTTAAAAATTTCATATATCGTATCGATGTGTATCGTATCGGTCGGCTAAATTTAAGATACGTATTGGAGGGTATCGTATCGGTATCGGAGATACTTAAAACTATGCTTATTACAAAGACTTCTGGAATGCCCTATAACAGCGATCGATCGAAGAGTGTCCAACAGCTTCCAGAATTCCAGATTTCCTCCATTGACAGCTACAGCTTGGAAGATTTGTTTCTAATTTTATTGCTTTAGTTTAGTTTCCTTTTTAGATCCCTTGTTAGGCAAAGAATAAAGTAGTTGATTAGTTTCTATTTTTACTTTTGCTTGGTAACAAGTAGTTTGTTGTTGGGAAAGTCAATTAGTCTCCATTCTTTGGTTAGTTTCCTTTTTAGCTACCTTCTAATTTGTAAGCTGAATTGGCTCCTATTTAAGAGGAGCTGCTGTAATAAAAAAAAAAAAAAAAAAAGTTAATGAATATCTGTTCATGAAAGATGGCTAATGTTGTTTGCTGTGAGATGCAGTTGGGTGAGATGCCCAAAACCTATTCTTCTTCCCCCTTCTCAACCCTCCATCAAATTCTCTTTTTTCCTTTTTATTTCTTCTTTCAGTTCTTTGATCCAACTTGTGAGAGAGTGATCTGAGAGTACTGAAGTACTTGTTTGAAGACCCAAGGATCAGCTACCAAATCTGGTTGAAGACCACCCAAGAGGACCAGAACCATCCTCGACAATCAGGGTTTTGGACCTAGATTGACTTCCCCAAGATCTCCCAAACTAACAGCCAACTTTTGGAACCTTTTAGGGGTTTCTCGAGGACACCTAGTGGGCAACTCGACCTGGTTTCCAGGCCCACCTAAGCAGCCGACAGCCAGCTGCAAAAATTCTCCACTTCAGCCCAGGAACCCTAACTTCTGGGTGGCTGCTGTGTTACTACATTAATACCAACCTACTATGGCTCTATTTAGTTGTTCTACTGACCTTATATCAGTCCCCATTCGATCAGGTTTGTTGGTCCATTGGACCATTGTTCCATGAGTTCTTATTCACCTAAAAAAGGGGGGGGGGGGGGCGCTGGTAATCACAACATACGAACTTCACCGAGCCACCACTACTCAAGAATTGACAAATGCCAATGACTTGGAAGAAGCTACATCCATCAATGGAATGAAGTGATCAAGACCAAGCTTCAAATGTTCATAGGATTAGGTTTTTACTTAAGTTTTCTGACATAGTCTTATATAACAACTCCAGCAGCCTTGAAGCCCTAAAAGGGTGTAACAAATCACCCAAAAAGATAAGGTAGTCAACCAATCTCTTAAGAGATAAGTTGACAGCCACTATTGCAACTTAATAGAGAGGGTGGTCAACCGGCTACAAGAGATGGTTGACCAGCAATGCTTGGTCGTAACTAGCCTAAAATGTTCATTCAAATGGACGATCATCCAGATGTCCTATATGTTGGACGGACAACTTCCTGGAGAGTCTAAATTGTGAACTGCAGGTGGTTGACCAAATGACCATATAATCGACCAGCCAAAAATAGCCATTGGCTCTAACTGCTAGTCAGGACGGCGAACCAGACCATGAGGCAATTGACTGGTTGAAGTCCCACAGTTATAAACAGCTAGTTTTCTGACCATAATGAATATGGCTATAAATAGGGACTTTATTACTCCTCTCCTAAGACCCTTGGAAGCATTTACTGCCTGCTTTAGCTTAACATCTAGAAAGGGACAGTAGGTTATGAGAATTGCACTTTATCTTGTATATCTACCCTAGACAGAGGGTTGTCAATTGTGCTGTGATTTGTATATCTACTTATCAAGAGGCTTGTTATCTTGAGCTGTAAAACTCAAAAGAATTCTTGTGTTAGTTAAAGGTTTCGTTGTGAGCTAGAAAGCAACTGGGTTTGAGTGGTAACCAGGGAAACATTTAGGTTGTAAGTAGTTAGCCTAAGAAAACTATTGGTTTTGACTGTTAGCTAGGGAAATACTTGGGTTGTAAGAAATAGCCCCTGTAAAAATATTGGGTTTAGTGTCATCCCGAGAAAACAAATTGTGGTCCTCCACCCTTGACAAGCGGGATTGTAATGGTTTGGATAGCACCAGAAATAGCTATACCAAAGTAAAAAAATCCCAATTCATGTTCGGTAGTGACCTAGATCGACTAATGAGGAAGAGAAGAAAGGTCTAGCCAGCCAGCCCACTGACCCCAGCCCAATCAGCAAGCCAACCAGACCTTGAGATCTATCTTTTGGTCCAATATCGTAGGCCAGGTTTAGGCCCATCACTACAACAGTCCATGTGTGGGTGATTATTAGATCTTATTTTCTTGTTTGTTCCTATTTCAATTTCTACATATTAGTTTCTATATTACGTTAGATAGCAATCTATTGTAATTAGGTAAGACTCTCATATAAATCCACCTACTGCTTTAGGTAGTTTTATTTTATAGTTTCTAAAAATTGAATTGTATCTAGAGGTTAGATCTTAGATTAAGAACAATTTCTATTTTGATAGTGTACTAATTTGTAGGGGAGTTCCTTCTCCACGCATGAGGGGAACATAGTAGCTGTTATCAATAAAATAGGGGCTGTCATACTACACCCCACGATTTTCAAAAAAGAGATGGGCTATTGTTTGCCTTTTGTTGTGAGAGACAGTGGTGGGAGTGAGAGACCCTATCGGTTCGTGAGAGACTGACAAAGGTCAGAAGGGAGAGGCCTTGGTCATATCCTTTCCTCTTCTTCTTTCAAATCTGTTTCTGTGCATCAAGCAAGAGCTATTTTCTGTTTTCCTATGGTTCTATTTGGAGCATATCTATTATGTTTGAAGGCTGTTGGAAGTTATACTGCTGTACTATTTGTTATTGAAATTTCTATAGCATTGGAGTACTGATGTAGATAAGTCACTTGGGCTTATTTTATTGCATATAAGCCTTAGATTGTGTTATGTATGTGTTGGGCTTTTGATCCTATGGGTTTCTTTGAAATGGGCCACTTTAATAGGCCTCAAATATGGGTAGAAGGTAGGAAAACGGGATTTTATTCATTAGTTTAATTAGTTGTTATTTAATTCAATAAAGGCCCATTAGGCCATTAGTTGGTTGTAAAGTCCTATATGGACTATAAGTTAGTTAGTCATACTCCATGTTGGAGTCATAAAGTCAAGTCTTAATCCTATTTTAAATTCCTAGTTGTAGTAGGAGTGTCTAGTCCTATTGAGAAACTAGCTCCTAGTTGTAGTAGGAGTGTCTAGTCCTATTGGGAAACTAGCTCCTAGTATTAGTATGATTGTAAACTTCCCCTCTATAAATAGAGAGGCATATGTACCATTATTGGACAGATTTGAATGAAAGAAATTTTGCATTTATGAAAGAAAGTTTGCAACTAAATGCTTAGAGCAGCTGAGATAGTTGTGGGTGAAAAGCCCAGGCTGAGATAACCACTTCCTTTATTCTTTTTCACCCTTCTCAACCCCCATCTATTTTATTCTTCTTTTATTTTATTTGTTGTAACATTCAAGAGGTATAGTTCAGATTTTGATAAAAGTCTCCAGAAATCAGAACCAATCAGCAATCCTAATGGGAATAGGAGAGAGATCGATCTCCTCTCTTTCTCTCTTCTGTACTCTATTCAGCCAGGTCTTCAATCAAGGTATTCCAGGCCTCATAAGGGTCCCACGATCCTTACCTAGTCATTGTTGAAAGCATTTAGTTGTTGTTCTTGAAGGTTCTTCTCAGTTTTCTCTCCTAGGTCAGAAAATCAAGAAAGCTTGTAACTTCACAACCAGCCGTCAGAATCCTCTCAATTTTGGGGGTTTTTGTACCCTCCCTAGGGACTATCTACGCCCAAGAGTGCAACTCAATCGAACTCCTACAGCCCTAGCCGCACCTCTCTCTCTCCAGCTCTATAACAGGTCTTTCTCTCTCCTATCGGGTTAGGTTTTGGGCTGGTTTTGCTCCTATATGGGTATTGTATCCTTGGGGATTTATTTGATGGTATTATTTCTTTGTTTCTTACTTCTATTTGTATTGTTTGAGGTTATAAATTGCTGGGGTAGTTTCTTGTAATCTACTCCTGCATTAAGTACATTGCGGTTCTCTGTTTTGGGAGTTTTCTAGAATGCTAATTCAAGGACTGGTATTCCATCTTCTAGCCCTTGGATTGCTGTGAAACTTTGGGGTTTACAACAGGTAAATATATGCTGTCATCGACCTTAACTAGAGCCTTATCTAATCTGTGGTTTGAGTTACAGGGGGTTAATGATTCTGCTACCTATTTTCTAAATATGTGTTGCTGCTGCACTGAAGAATCCACCCATCGGATTGGAGAGTTTTTGAGAACTTGAAGGACAGTTTCAGCACTACCATTGACCTGAAGTTCATCCATAACAGGCCTGCTGATAGTGAGCTATGTACAGTTGTTGTCTTCTGTTGGTAGTTGCTATTCTCTATGCTTTTATTGGTCTATTCAATCTGTCCATTGGATTACCTTGGGTTTGATATATGTTATTCCAATTATTGTGTGGATGATCTGTTGTTATGTGATGGTCAGTTGCAGTGATGACATGAAGTTACAGCTAGGTTACTAATTCCAAAGCCTAGTTGTTATTTCGGGGATCATACATTATCTCACCATCTCCCTGTTGGATTGGGATCAAGGCATTCAATACCCTAGGGAGACCTAATGATACTGTTAATTTGGGGCTGATCAGACTTGTCGTTTGGGAAATATCTTCAGTTTACTTTGCTGGTTGTGTCCACATATGGTTCTGCCTATGGGAGGATTCTGAAAAATGCTAAGATGTTAGCTTGAATCCACCAAGTAGTTGAAGTAGCCATTTGCCTGACCACTCCAAATAATGTCTTTTCTTTTGAGTGTTTTTAGTTACAATAGCAAACGCTGCATCCTTCGAATTAGTGCATATCAACTTAGAATTTTCAATTACCCCTCTCTTGGGCTACATCTTTCAATCAACAGATGCCTTGTATCACATTCTGACCTCACTCAATGCTAGCCATTGTTGCAAATTATTGATCAAGGCCTAGAAGACGAACAAAAAGACCCACCCCCCAGTATTGGAACACATGGCTGACAACCCCCAGCCTAGCAGCAAACTCCCACTAGCAACCCTCTAACAAGCATCCTATTTTCAGACACCATATACCAAGCTTCAGGCAATTTTTCCTCATATCAGATATACTGAAATGTAAAATATAAGGACGAACAGAAGAGCCAAAAGGGAAAAACCACCAAAAGCGGGGAACAGCAACTGCAAAGGCTCAGAGCCCAGGTAAAAGAAGGGATACATCAAAATAGTGGGGGGAGATGATGGAGGGAGGGAGGCCTCAGGAGACAACAATGGGCTTGTTCCTTGGGAGTCTAAAATCGGACATTGATGTATGCAACCTATCTTAGAGCTGAATTCAAAGTAAATGGCTTTCCAAATCTTGTCAAATGACATAGATTTGGAAGTCTATCTACGTAGATTACGCTCCATCCAAATATGGTTGATAGTGGTCCGAAAAGCAAGCTTCCCAATAGGATCACAAATGATATGCCCACCAAAAGTAATGTCAATCCAGATCCATTCTCTAGACAAGAGAAGGACTCTTCTGCGAGATGGCCAGCAGGAACTGACTTCTTCTAAACAGAGTAGGTGAAGGGACAAGAGAAGAAGCGATTGTCAACATCTTCAATGCAATTTCAGCAGAGACAACAAGAGAGAAGGACGTAAATATGCCGGTGAATTAGGAAGGACTAAGTGGGGAGACAGTTAGAAAGAGCAAGTCAAGCTATGAATCTATGGCATGGGATATGGCCTTTAAATCAAAGGCACTGTATTGTTGAATCCAAATTCACCAAATTGACTTTAATATCCCTCTACGAATCAATATCCCTAACCATTTAACACCCATATTTTGGCCATTTCTTGACTCCTTTCTCTATCTCTATGATATTTCTCTCATTACACAGCTACTAAGAAGAGCTAAGCTGCTGCAAGGAAAGGTTTCCAAGCTAGTATAGCTCCATTATTTTCCAAAATCCCAAAAACCATCAATTCTAATCTAGTTAACCCTCCAAAAGTTTCACAAGGAAGAATGAAAAGTGTGGCAACGTCACCAGTCACATATTATCATTAGTTATCATCTGAAATATTAATAATTCCTATAACCCAAATTGCAAGAAACCCATCAAAATTTTTAAGACAAAAGGTAATTGTAGCAAAAGAAAAGAAGAAAATATACTAACATAAGAAAATATACTAACATACACAATTAACAAAGATATATATTCCAAATCAAATCATACGAAAGAAACACAATAGATCAATAACAACAACATCCAAAACCTTATCCCAACTTAATGGGGTCGGCTACATGTAGATTCCAAGCAAGGACGAGCACGAGGATCCATGCAGAAAGATTGACGGGCTTTGGTTAATTATAATAAGTGCCGGCTATCCACTTGACGCACTACTACAAATCAACCACATGCTTATGACGATAGACTACAATACAGTACCAGCTGTCTACATGACGTACCATATAGATTAATCAAGTCAAAGCGTCCTATATGCATTACATCCACCACCAAGACAATCCATCACCCAACCTACTTTTATGAAAGGAGGAATGAGATAACAAATACTTGACAGCCCCGCTAAGCACAAAAATAACAACTAAAACAACTCCGTGCTGAAAACTATGTAATCAACACACAACTCCGCATTGAAAACTAGATAAGCAACCCACAACTCGAGCTAGAGGTATCTGTGAATAGTGATTCAATGCATCAACATAGCATCCACCACCACAAGAAAAACCAATTACAACTCATGTGTGTTACGTCTATCACCAGGACAATCCACCACCAGACCTATAACAATGTAATAAGGATTTGGTAGAAGAAAGCTCGGTAACCCCGCCAAGCCGTTTTTATCAATTAGTTATCATCCAAACTACCTCCATTTTTTATTGGAATTCCATAAAACATGAACCTTGGCGCAATAAAACTTTATACTAAAAATAAAATAAAAAATGCATAATCCTTTTCCTGATCAAGACTTCAGACACAATTAATGTAATATACTATAATTCCTACACTATTGTCCCTTGAACTCCCATATTCATGCCAATAGTTTTTAGAATCAAGTGTATTTATTAATCATAGTTTAAGTATTTACTGCACTTGACTGGACACCTTAATCTAATAAAAGAAACACGATAGATCAAACTTAAATAATTTAATTGATAAGAAAATCACAATGGGTTAAAAGATAAACACTATCAGACAGCTTCAACTACTAATGGACTAGCAAGCAACAACAAGCACTAAACCAAGGAGACTGAGGGCACAGATAATGATGACCCACTGCTGCTCCTGAATCAATAACTCGATAGGATAATGGGAATGTCATAAAAAAAAAAATCTGAATGGTACAATGTTTGTATAAATTCTTAGCTTATCAAGAAAATTGCATCTAAAAAGGAGGAAAGTATCTAGATGAATTGGGTTTATTCTAGATATCTTAAGTTGGACTCCATTTGAGTTGTCTCCTGCCCTATGGACTCCTCCTGGACTTGGAGGAAGATCCTTAAATACAGACATCTTGTTGCTGATGTAATTCGTTCAAGAATTGATGATGGGGTGTGATACTTTCCTTTGGCTTGATAATTAGGATCCAATGGAGTTCTCATTTCCAGATATGAAGATTGTACCAGATATAATGTTGGCTCTGTGATACACAATCAGGGTCGAAATAACCCTATTGGATTTTCTCATGGGCCCACTCAAACACGATTGGATTACATCAAGGATCGGCCTTAAGACCCTATTTGTTTCCGCTCATCATGGATGAGTTAACAAAGAGCATTTTAGATGAGATCCCTTCATTTTTTCTTTATGACATCGCTTAAGTGGATTATACTAAAGTAGGGATTAACGATAAGTTAGAGCTATGGAGACCAACCATGGAAACAAAAAATTTTAAGGTAGATCGAAGATGAAATATATGATGTATAACTTTAGCCACTCTAGAATAAATAATGAAAAGTGAAAATTAAAGAGAAAGAGATCCCACACAATAACTATTTTAGATATTTAGGGTCAATCATAAATAAAGAAGGTGACATAGAGGACCATGTTTCACAGAGAATTATAGTGAGATGGATGAAGTGGAAAGGCGCATCCAGAGTATTGTGTGACCGGCGTACCCCTCTAAAGCTTAAGGGAAAATCCTATACGACTGTGGTGCGACCAGCTATGATGTATAGGGCAGAATGTGGGCAATTAAGAAGTGTCATATAGAAAAGCTATGTGTAGCTCAGATGAGAATGTTAAGATGGATGTGTGGAAAAATTAGGAAGGATAAAGTAAGAAATGGATTTAGGAGTTTTCCCGATCAACGACAAGCTCCGCAAAAGTTGTTTGAGGTGGTTTGCCATGTTCAAAGGAGGCATGAGGATGCCCCCAGTGAGGAGCAGTGATCTTATCCAAATGGAAGGAACTAGAAGAGCTAGGGGCATGCCTAAAATGACCATAGGCAAAGTGGTGAGGAATGACTTGCATAGTCTCGGTCTTGACCCAAGTATGACCTTGGATAGAGCCCATTGGAGGGCAAGGATCCATGTAGCTGACCACATTCAGCTAAGATTCTCTTAACTTGTTAGGTTGTACTTCCTTCTTCTTACTCTCATATTCCTCAGTTTTCCTTTTACTTTGGGGACTTTTTCCTATTTTCTTTTGTTGTGCTGTTGTATGGGCCCACCCAAACACTTAGGCAACTCAAGCCCAAGATTAATTGGAAACCGGTACTTAGATTAATGTTTAAAAAGATGACAGCAATTCTGTGAATAAGATAAAATTCATAAGGAGGTGGCAGAACTGTAAATTGATAGAACTTAAAAACATAAGCAAGGAGTGTAACTGCTAAATGGGAGGGGTATTCTTGGAACTGGAATAGTTAAGAGTGGGGGATAAACCGAACAACATCAAGAAAGATGTCCTTACTTATAATTTCCAAAAAGACCAATGTCTTCTTCAACCTTTGTAACAACACAGAACCAGCGGAACACGCCTCGATTTGGATGGGTAGACCCTCCACACACAACCCCAATCAAGCCAAGGTTTTGCGGTTAAGTATTAAACCTAAACCCTCTTGACTGAGTGCACAACCATCCAATCAGCAAACAAAGATGTGGTATTTATACTCTGAAACTGAACCTGGCGGTTGTGTAGTGCCCAGATCTGGTTGCAGGAGAGTATCTCATCCATAACAGGCGCTGGGGAGTGGAAACTCTAGGGTTTGGGTCGCCTGAGGGGTGGTAAACTTCGCCCAGAATCTCAGGTTCAAGCAACCTGGTATGAAGGTCTGCTAAGTATCTCTTCTCAGCCAAGTAGTACCACCCAAGCAGGAGATTTCAGCAAGAAAGAAAATACAGATGGAGGAAAGAGAAACAGAACAAGAAGAAAGAATAAAGAAAAAAGAGTATGGAAGAATCATACCCGAGAAAGGAAGAGAAATATCGCTGGGAGAAGAAGGGGGAGAGGAGGATCGCACATGCACACCAAGCAATGCAGGTTTTCACAAAACAACTACTCAATTCATTCTCTTTTTTCGTCTCTCAATGAATTGGGTTACAAGCTTATTTATAATAAATGAAATAAAAGCTTCCTAATTGAAATCTAAAACTGAAATAGGAAAAAAAAATCTCCTAATTACTTCCTAAAACTTAGACTAACAAATAGAAACTCAATAAAACTTAAATTGGAAACCTCCCTAATTGTCTAATAACTACCCCAAAATAAAAGATTACATATCTTTCCCAATAAAATAAATCCTAAATATCCTACTGAACAACTGCCAAACTTGGATCCGGTCTTTGGCCCAAGTTCTCGAACGGGTTCAGCCCGGTCCAAAAAAAATAGCTGCTACATCACTCTGGTAGAATGGCTAAGATCTCTTTGATTATCCATGACGGTACTAGGTTTCCAGGTCCTAATATCTCATCTCATCTCATTGAGGTCTAGCCTCATCTCTCTGTCCCTGTTTAGACCTACAAACTAGTAGAGGTGATTTAGTCCCATGGCTTCCCAACTCTTCTATGAACTTCACCTCTTCTTCTGCCTGGAATGTGATCAGATTTAATGCTCCAAAAGTTGCTTGGAGCAAGATTGTTTAGTTTATCTCAAATATTCCTAGACATAGTTTCACTATTTGGAGAACAATGGCTTTATCCCTTCCTACCCAAGATTTTCTTCAGGTAAAATCTTTCAATTATCAATTGTTTCCTCTGCTGGAACTCCAAAGAAAATGTGGAGCAGCTATCCTTCTCGTGTTCTTTCTCTAAATTTGTTTGGAAGGGTGTCCTCAGGAAGTGTTGGTCCCACCATAGAACCATCCTACCCTTTCAAAGAGAAGGGAAATGGATCTTAAAAAATTGTAGTGGCAAATCAATCTAAGAATCCATTTGTAAGCTTCTTTCTTTTCTTTTCTTTTCTTTTCTATTCTTTTTTTCTTTCTTTTTTTTTTTTTTT